>NC_091445.1:79859464-80092784 GCF_964237555.1 Oryctolagus cuniculus
AGAAAATAAAGGATGGATGTAGTGGAATGCCCATGGTCAAGTGCAAAGGGATGTCTGTTGAATGCTTTCTGTCTGCTACACTCTCTCCACATGGTCTAATCTTAGTAATGGCTCCGGGATTATGACCACTCTGTGAGACAGGTAATGGAGCCGACAGTCACGGAAGTCCAATGATTTTCCAGAATTCACAAGTGCATCATTTGGGGAGTTGTAATTAAACCCAGGTCTGGCAGGCTGCAGAGCTTGTTTTCCTCCTAGGCTTGCATACTTCTCATTTCAGTGCTTGCTTTCTGCAATTTTGATTCCAGAGAAGAAAATGGGAACTCTGGGAAAATAATCCTATGAGATCTACTGAACAGTGTGGGTTTCTAAATATGTACCTCCGTTTTACTGAATGATTTTTTAAAAAAAAAGATTTATTTATTTTATTTGAAAGGCAGAGTTACAAAGAGAGGGAAGGACCGAGAGAAAGAGAGAGCAAGCAAGAGAGAAAGAGCTTCTATCTACTGGTCTACTCCCCAGACGGCCTCAACAGCTGGAACAAGGCCAGGCTGAAGCCAGAAGTCAAGAACCTCTTCCAGGTCTCCTAGCACTTGGGCCATCTTCTGCTGCTTTCCCAGGCTATTAGAATAGGGAGCTGTATGGGCAGCTGAGTAACCAGATTTGAACTGTCACCCATATGGGATGTTGGCGTTGCAGGCGGTGGCTGAACCCACTGGGCCACAACACAGGCCCCCATCCTGTATGATTTTTTAATAGATTTGATTTCAAAAGAATGAATTTGACATGAAATTTTATTTTTACTTACAAATGTAAAGATCTTAGAGTTGTAAGAAATTGACTGAATTAAGCAAGAAAAACACCCTCCCAGGGATGTAAAGAGTAGCCCTGAACAGTGCACTTGCTTGCCATAAAAGATGCATTAGCAGGCCCTAACTGAAAACTGCTGACTTCATTTACATTATTCCATGTCTGGAAAATTATACAGTGTTTCTTGTGTGTGGTTTTTATTTATTTATTTATTTATTTTGGACAGGCAGGGTGGACAGTGAGAGAGAGACAGAGAGAAAGGTCTTCCTTTTGCCATTGTTTCACCCTCCAATGGCCACTGCGGCCGGCACACCGCGCTGATCTGAAGCCAGGAGCCAGGTGCTTCTCCTGGTCTCCCATGGGGTACAGGGCCCAGGCACTTGGGCCATCCTCCACTGCACTCCCGGGCCACAGCAGAGAGCTGGCCTGGAAGAGGGGCAACCGGGACAGAATCCGGCGCCCTGACTGGGACTAGAACCCGGTGTGCCGGCACCGCAGGTGGAGGATTAGCCTATTGAGCTGCAGCGCCGGCCTGAAAAATTATACAGTGTTTCTAATGAACATAAATATCTCTACAAATGGTTAATAAAACTTTAAAACATGTTGTTATTTATAAATTATTGGTTTAAAAACCCCAATTCTGGGACCAGTGTGGTGGCACAGTGGGTTAAGCTAATGCCTGCAATGCTGGAGTCCCAAATCCTAAAAGGATGCTGGTTTGAGTCCTGGCTGCTCCACTTCCCATCCAGTTCCCTGCTTATGCACCTGGGAAAGCAGTGGCGGATGGCCCAAGTGCTTGGGTCCCTGCCACCCACCTGCGAGACCAGGATGAAGCACCTGGTTTTAGCCCAGTCCAGCCTCAGCTTTGAAGCCATTTGGGGAGTGAACTAGAAGATGGAAAATCTTTCTCTCTTTCTTTCTTTCTCTCTCTCTCTCTGTTTCTCCCCCTGTAACTGCCTTCCCAATAAAAATAATCTTCAAACATAAAAACCCCAATTGTGTTCTGATTCAAAACAGAAAAATTGAAAAAATATACACATAACTGTTGCAAACTTCTCCTTTCTTTCCCTACAGATATTTTATAAAATATTAACTTAGTAAGATCAAGTACTTCCCTATTATGTTTTAAATATAGTGCTAGATAATATCTATTTTACCTATACCAATATATAATATGTATAATATATGTTTACCCAGTACACAAAGAGCTGCTAAAACTTGATCCTTTCAAGAATACATTTTGAATTTTGAAGTAAGAAAAACTATGATCTATTAAACTATTTTAAATAAAAAAAAGAGTTGGTCATGAGTGATAATTACTACAGGTGAGGTAGGACAGAAATGTAAGGGCTCCAAGTGGGAGAAGGCAGCACTTTCTTTGAAACAGGAAATGAGTTAGTTGTTTCACCCAGAAATGGAAATGGTCCAGCTCAGCTTCATCCAAATCAAATAACTCAGTCCCGTGCAAATTGTTGAAAAGGGCTTTTGATACTTTTATTTCTAAATTGGATTTGGAGTTTCTTATTCAGATTCTGTTGAGAGCAGAACAGTAGACTTAGATTGGTAACATAATTGGATAAAGCTCCCTGCAGAAAAACTGCACAGAACAATTGCCAACTGCTTTATTTCCTGAGTAAAAAATTTCTCTTAATAAAATAAATAGAAATGTGAAAAAGAGTACATTCCAGGTAGAATTACATTTCCCCTGGACACCTCTTTCACAGTTAAAGATACAGGACAGTTCCTTTTAAATTAAAAAAAAAATTGAGTGTCTTTGCAACTTTTGTTTCAAATATTCCTTACAATACAACAAAAAATAAATTTTCAGGCTCCGTTGAGAGTGAAGAACAAAGACTGTATTTGAAGAATAGAAAAATGCTTTTCTTACTTGAAATTGAGAATACTTTTTAAAATTTCACACATTCTCTAAACTCTCACTCCTAAGATAGATGCAGTTTTGAATAAACTGATAAGCTATATCACTTGTCAAAGCTGCCTTCATTTTTCATTGAGCTGCAAGCAGTGATGTGACTGAATTGATCAGTGTGACTGGTCTACAAACCTACATTGAGTGAGATCCCTGAAAATATTAAGTTCTGACAGTTTCATTTTTCTGTTCTTCTTTTTAAATATTTTTATTTATTTATTTGAGAGGCAGAGTTACAGAGAGAGGGAAAGACAGAGAGACAAATTTTCCATCCGCTGGTTCACTCCCCAAATGACCGCAATGGCCAGAGCTGGGCTGATCTGAAGCCAGGAGCCAGGAGTTTCTTCAGGATCTTCCACATGGGTACAGGGGCCCAAGGACTTGAGCCAGCTTCCATTGCTTTCCCAGGCCATAGCAGAGAGCTGGATCAGAAGAGGAGCAGCTGGGATGGGAACCAGTGCCCATATGGGATGCTGATGCTGCAGGTGGAGGCTCAGCCTAGTATGCCTTAGCACCAGCCCTCATTTTTCTATTTTTTAACACTTCTCAAATAAATGGTATTTAGAATTGCTTATGATCCTGTTTTTGTTTCCATAGTCCTAAGGCGACTTTAAAAATATTTTAAACAAATACAAGAGCTTTAACTTAGTAACTCTATTATCATTGGCTCTTTTGCCAGAATTTCTATTTCTCTCCAACAAAATCCAATGAAATATGGTATTTGATTAAGTTCATTTTCACATAAAATTCTATTATTTGAATACCTTTTTCCTGACCCTCCCATTCTGTAGTCTCCTTAATCAATCCAATTAAAAAACCAGTTCTGAGTATCTCCTATACCATGTTAGGCTACCAGTATGTGATTTATTTGTATGAGGAGATTTTCAATTGTCTTCTAACCCAGTAGCCACTTGCTTCAATGATATCTGGGTGATTTCCTGTTTTTCTTAGAAGAGGAATGAATTCAAATTCAAACCCATGATCTTTACATGGGATTCAGTCAAGTCACTAATGGAGGTATCCTATCTCTAGTTTGGGGAAAAAAATCTTCACTCTGATGTTGTTGGGATTTTGGTGACAGTGATTCTAGAGTCCTGGCTCTCCATGGTACAAACTGTAGGATCTTATTTTACGTGAGGATAGAAGAGGAGAATTATATTTGAACAGTGGGAACCCATGTCTGAGACTTTATGGTTCAACTAGAGAAGACATTTTTCTTTTCAATGTAATTCTGCAAAACTGTCTAGGCCCTCAGGGTATTATTCCTCTTCTTCTCTTAACCTCAGTGTTCTCATGTGTATCATGGAAACAATAACAATAGACCAGCACCTCAACACACGTGCTGAGAGTGAGATGACAACGTAAGGAAATGCTTGGTCCAGACTTCGGCATGGTTAGCATCCAGTATAAGTTATTTTTTATTATTTCAATTGGTAATTATATACACTATAAATAACCAATTTCCCTGGAATAGCTCCATTACCGATTAAAATCTTTAAATTTACCAATGATAGATTTTTCAATAGAGATACAATAAAGAGTTACCTGAAATAAAACCACTTACCAAAATGGAATATATCTATTAATGTGTGTGTACTCATATATACAAGTATATAGATTTTTAAGAGTTGATCTTATTCTGAGGCCGGCGCCGTGGCTCACTTGGTTAATCCTCTGCCTGCGGTGCCTGCATCCCATAAGGGCGCCGGGTTCTAGTCCCAGTTGCTCCTCTTCCAGTTCAGCTCTCTGCTGTGGCCCAGGAAAGCAGTGGAGGATGGCCCAAGTGCTTGGGCCCTGCACCCACATGGGAGACCAGGAGGAAGCACCTGGCTCCTGCCTTTGGATTGGCATAGTTCCGGCCATAGTGGCCATTTGAGGGGTGAACCAACGGAAGGAAGACCTTTCTCTCTGTCTCTTTCTCTGTCTAACTCTGTCAAATAAAGAAAAAGTTATACTAAAAAGAGTTGATCTTATTCTGAACAGCAGAAAGAAATCATTCCAATATTCTAAAACCGCTTTGATTCAAATAAACCAATGAGGTTTAACCATTGTTCAAAGCAGGAGCTGACCAATATTAGGCTGTGGAATCCTGCAATATCTGTATTCTACTCAGGCCTGGAATCAAGATATAAATAGCAGATTCTAGGCCTATCTGGTAGCAGTGGTGATAATTACCTAAACTTGGCAATGAACAGCTCATAGGATTTGGTGTATTAAGCAAAGGCACTAATTATTCCCTTCCCCCTTGATAGTACCATTCTCCTCTTAAACTAACACATATGCTTAGGCTTAACTAGGTAGAAAAGCAGGCGAGGAAAAACGAGGTGGGCAAAGACAGTGAATCAAAGTGAGTACTCTGTGTCTGAGTCTAAAACCAATTCCAAACTCAGCTTGATCAATAGTCCGATATTTCTTAATCATTTAGGGGTATGTGCTAAGCCCTCCTTTCGACAAGAGTAAGCTCTTTGACTACAGAACCAGGTTCTTTCAGGTGCTATCTGATTTGGAATTTAATTTGTCCTAACATTCCTCCAAGAGCTATTACAGCACACCACATCACTGTATCCATTTAACTCCCAAACCACAGAGAAGCTGGCTGCAGCATCAAACAACACTATTAAAAATACCACAAGGGAACCTTGGAGTAGGAATTCCAAGCACAAGTTACAGCCTGGGGACAAACAGGGGTTGTAAAGAGTGATACTGGGATGGAGATTTAGAAGAATTTTAGATTACAAAAAATCAAGTCCTGAAGATTTTCATGTTGGTTTCCAGGGCTGGTTCTCTGTGGCTGTACTTAAAAGACAAGAGTAAACTTTGTCTTTCTCCCTCACTCGCCTCGAAAATTTTCTTGTCAACAGATTTAGGACCAAGTTGGACTACAATTCACAGTGGCCTGGCAAAGTTGTTTAAGAGGATGCCCCCTGTCACTGAGCCTTGCAATGGAACAACAAAGTCATTAGCACATTTTTTTTTTTTAACCTAAATATCTTTACTGTGCCATCTAAGCAATTACTTGGAAGTCTTTGGACTGAAATCCTGACTCTAGGGATTTCAAATGCAAGTGCAGAAATTAGCTACAGAAGAGGCTCCAGGGCTTGCAAATTTGAATGAGGGTTTTGGAAATCCAGTGGACTTGAAGGATTAGTCTTAGAGTCCTGCCACGTGGGAGGTCCAAATTCAGTGCCTTAGGGCTGGGAGGAGGATGTTACGGTGCTGTTGGTGGCAGCAGTGGAAGAGGAGGTGTGGGAGGAGGAAGACCTGTTTTGAGGCGGGAGAACAGGCAGAAGAGAAGCCAGCACTTGCCTTTCGAGCTCTGTAGCAGATTCACTGTGAACCGAGAGCAGCAGTGGAGGAAACAGCTTTTGGTACCCAACTGATTATTCTTCTTCATTGGCCAAAATATCTTTGAAATCTTCTCATTAGCTCCATTCCACCACACAAACGTATTTATCTTCCAATGAGTCTCCAGGAACATGTGTAGACTAGGCTTCAACTTTCATAGAATTTTTCTTCATATTAACATAGTGTAGTTTGGAATTACACATTCAGTACTATCATTTGATGAATACATATCTCCTCTTTATTGGCTCCTAGATTATAGGGACTAAGGACACAGATGATACTTCATTTTGGTCACTCTTGTATCCTAAGAGTTCTCAAGAAATTATTTGTTAAAGAATGCTGTCTGAATTGTTAAATGGACCAGGTCTGTTCATCTAACCCAGGCAGGCAATTCACGGCTCACTGGCAGCCAGAGAGCTACAATGTATGACTGTATTGGGAAGTTGTCTAAGTGCACTTGTAAATGAGCGGGTTCTAATTGCAATTGTGAGAAATTCCAACTATGGCTAGTGCAGAAGAATAACAAATCAAAATAATAATCTCTAGATGAACTACAGTAAAACTGAGGCTACAGCAACCAAAGAAAGCCACATACACATCAGGACAATGAGAAATAGCGAGGAACAGTGGAACTGTCTCCAGAGGGCGTGAGAAAGTCAGTACACAAAGAAAGGGCAAGACTCCCAAGACAGACATAATTTCCTAACAGCAAAAGATGATGTTCAGGTTTCTAGAACTGTGATGATTTCTCAAAACTTGTACATTTCAGCCAACCTGAATCCACGCAAGAATCACGGTTAATTTGACTGCTATTTCTAGTAACCAAGCTGACCCAGTGAGGATGTTACCATATGCCGAGCAGATGAATTTTGTGAATTACTATGTGAAGAAAAGATGCAGACTGTTTGCCAGTAGATGGTGATTCCGGAATCCCTGCCTGGAACTCTGAGGGTGTTCCAAGGAAAACTCATCAAACAGCTTTAATTCAAGGAAACGAAAGTTCTCTGATCACCTTGTCAAATATGATTCTGCTCAAAGTACTGTATCATAGTATACCCTCGACCTTTTCTACAGCTGAATTATGAATAGGAGTTGTGCTTGGCTGAGATCTCATAGCTCAGCATTTAGTCTTTGTCCCTAACACTTACTTTCTGGTAGTGACTTTAGAAAAAGTTTTTCCCTTTTTCTAGTCACCAGAGACCATTTGAAGTTCAATAATAATCAAATTGATAAAATTCTTCTTTTGATCACTGATGGTTCTCCCTGTGTTTAGAAGCAGAAGCATGTAGGCTAGCATCATTGAATATGGACTTCCTCTGACTTATATGTAAGGGTGGGCACTGCTTCTAACTTCGGGAGAGGATGTTAGGAAAGTGGACGTGTAGAATGACAGATGGGGCAGATTCTGGACATGCGAGATGCTGTTGGTGAAGGATGTGGAGGCCTCACGAGGGGAGAATGACACAGGATTAGGGCGCCGGGAATGAGTAGGTTGAAGGGGGTAAGAAAAGGAAATGGAATGACAAGGAATGAGACACAGAGAAACAAGGGACTAACAGAACAGTGGGGAAAGAAGAGGCAGAGGCTATAAGGAAAGGAGGGGTTGGAGCACAGTGGAGAACATGAAAAAAAGCAACGAACGTGGAAGAAACCAAAGTAATGAATAAAATTTGAGGGAGGCAGAAACGCAGTCTTCAGGGTGTGAAATCTGAAGTAAAATTGTCAGGGTTTGAGTCTTGACTCTACAATTTTCCAGCATAATATATTGAGAGATTTTCATCAACTTGTTGGAGACTTAATATCACTTTCTTCTGTAAAATGGGGATAAAAATTCTACCTATCTCCTAGGGTTCTTTTTTTTAAGATTTATTTATTTATTTGAAAGTTGGAGTTACACAGAGAGAGGAGAGGAAGAGGTCTTCCATCTGCTGGTTCACTCCCCCATTCGCTGCAATGGTCGGAGCTGTACAGATCTGAAGCCAGGAGCCAGGAGTTTCTTCCGGTCTCCCATGTGGGTGCAGAGGCCTGAGGACTTGGGCCATTTTCTACTGCTTTCCTAGGCCACAGCAGAGAGCTGGATTGGAAGTGGAGCAGCCAGGACTCGAACCAGTGCCCATATGGGATGCTGGCGCTTCAAGTTAGGGCATTAACTCGGTGTACCACAGTGCCGGCCCCATCTCCTAGGGTTCTTATGAGAATGAAACATGAGCATGTGTACCAAGTTTTAGTACAGTTCTTGGCATAGGTTAGAATTAGTGTTATTGAGGTGAGAAAAGAGAGGAACAGAAGGGCCAAGAAAGGAGCAGACCAAAGAGGCAGGAGGAGAGCTGGCCAGACAGTGCAACGATAAAAAAGAAAGAAGCTTCTGCTTCTGATTTTAACCTTACCTTTCCCACATTATAATCCAAATTTCTTTCACAGTTACCGTGTTTCTGCTTGTTTAACTATACTTGGCAGCCGGCGCCGCGGCTCACTAGGCTAATCCTCCGCCTTGCGGCGCCGGCACACCGGGTTCTAGTCCCGGTCAGGGCGCCAGATTCTGTCCTGGTTGCCCCTCTTCCAGGCCAGCTCTCTGCTGTGGCCAGGGAGTGCAGTGGAGGATGGCCCAAGTGCTTGGGCCCTGCACCCCATGGGAGACCAGGAGAAGCACCTGGCTCCTGCCATCGGATCAGCGCGGTGCGCCGGCCGCAACACGCTGGCCGTGGCAGCCATTGGAGGGTGAAGCAACGGAAAAGGAGGACCTTTCTCTCTGTCTCTCTCTCTCACTGTCCACTCTGCCTGTCAAAAAAAAAAAAAAAAAAAAAGTACACTTGGCAAAAATAATTATGTATTGACATGAATATATTTTAAATATAGTTTTATATTAAACTAGCCAATAATCATTTGCAAAAAGATGTACACATTTCCTTAATAGTTGAAATTATCCCCTAAAAATGAATAAGGTTAAGGCTCTACAAAGCTTAACCAGTCATCCCCAAACCATTTGTTTATTTTCCCTTGCTCTTTACTGTATTGACTAACCATTTGATGGAATTAACCAAATTGACTGGTTATTTTGAAATGTGTTAAGCCAGCTGTAGGCAGTGGCGAAAATAGAGCCCCCAGTGTTCTGGGTGGTATTTCTTTCCAAGTTTCTCTCCACAACACAAACCACTTCCTTTCACTTGAAGTCATTTTGCTTTTCTCATTAGTCTCCCAGTCCAGCGGCGGGTGTTGAGTGCTGAGGCAGCTCTCAGCCCGAGACATAAAACAACACAACAGAATTTGCCCAAAGAACAAAAGAAGGCAGGAGAGAGTCACTGGTACCTTTTACAAAAGAGGCCAAATAAAGTGGGAGTCTCTCACAAGAGAGTGGCATGAGCTGATGAGGGAGGGAAGGGGCCCCAACAGTGTGTCGGGATTCAGGGTCAAGGTCATGGAGAAGGAAGTGGAGACTGTTCTGGCAGGACATGAGGACAGCAAGGGCCATGTCAACTTCCGGCCTTCCCAAACACATCCTCCGTGTCTGAGCTCCACATAGGTTGGGTGGATACTGAGCCCCTGCAGGGGGAAGCAGGGTCCTGCTGCTAGAGGGCCAGCTATTATTTCAAAAAACAGTCACAGTTCTTCGCGTGGGGCAGGGTGGTGGGAGAGTGGAGAGCACAGCACAGCAGCTAAGGGATGAGAAAGATACAAGGGATCTATTCTTAAATGAGGGATGTGTGTGTTCGTGTGTGTATGCGGGAACAGCATGACACTACAGCCCAAATCAGAAGGAAACAATGGAGGACGCTCCCCTACCTCCCACTCAACACCCATTCACAATTCCACTCTTTACAGCAAAGCTCTGTGTAGCTGGCATGGGTGGGTCACAGCCATGCTTCTCCAGTGTTTACACTCCCTGGCCAGCAGCAGTGGGCTGAGAAGGTGACCTTGACCGACTAGGCTGAGGCTCCTTTGAAATGCCACTCAGAACCCACTGAAAAGAATTTTGTGCTTCTCACAAAAATACATCCTGCAGGGCCATGTGAATTATTTAACACATTTGGCCAATGAAACAAAGACAGCAAGGGCATTGCTACCCATATTTCCCTCATCCCTACTCTCAGGGCTCACTACGTGGAGATGAGCACCCATCATTCACTTCTTTGGGGATATTCCCTTCCATTAAAGGGGAGGAACATTTTCATCCTACTTTCCTTCTTACGTAACAGGGGAAACGAATTCCACGTTGACTTCGAGCACCCTTGACTTTGCTTACATCCTACTAAGCATTCCCAGAGGTTCTGAGGAGAGCTGTGTGAGTCAGCTGACTTCTCCACTTGAGGCCAACTGAATACCTGTCAGCTAGGCTAGCTGGCGTCCCCGTATCATACCCTCAAAGGAGAGACTCAATAGAACTGACCACTGTTGGGACAGGCTTGAGAACAAGGCACAGACTGAAATTTTTAGAACAGCATTAGTGTTCGACTAGAGGTAGGCTGGGGGCTATGGGAGCTTGCTGACCAGAAGAAGAGACTGACCCAGCCCTTGGAAGGGGCATGGTTGGCAGTTTAACAATATCCATCCTTTTCCCATGGCCTGGGAAAGCAACAGAAGTCAGCCCAAATGCTTGGGCCCCTGCACCGACATGGGAGGTCCAGAAGAAATTCTTGGCTTCTGGCTTTGGATTGGCCCAGCTCCAAGCACTGTGGCCATACCAGTGGATGGAAGATCTCTCTCTCTCTCTCTCTCTCTCTCTCTCTCTGTAACTCTGCCTCCCAGAAAAATAAATATTTAAAAAAAAAGAAGAATATCCTCTCCCAAAGAATGAGATGAAGCCAGTCAGGAAATGTGAGAGTAAAGTGAGTTCTAGATAGAGGGGAGAGAAGAAGAAAGTAAAGAGCTATAGAAAATGGGTGTGTGGGTGCAAGGGGCTTGCTGCTCAAAGAGGCAGGCAGGGACTGGAGAGGAGGTGCCTGGCCAGGCAGGGGCTTTGGGCACTACACCAAGTCATAGTTTCTTATTTTTCTTCTAGCTAATGTGGAAGCAAAGAAGGATTTTCAGCAGGAAAATGACACATTCAGATTAATTTTTCAAATAGATGAATTAGGTTGTCCTGTCAAAGGCAAAGCTAAGGACAGTGGAGACAGAACATTCACAAATGTGACTCTCACATTCTTTGATTTACAGGAAGAAATATATTTTCATGGCAAAATGGTTGTGTACCTGTCTATGTGTTGCAATAATTTTATAGTGGCCAGCATTATGGCAAAGCAGGTTAAGCCACTGCCTGTGAGGCAGGCATCCCATGTGAGCACCGGTTCAAGACTGGCTGCTTCACTTCTGATCCAGGTCCCTGCTAACACACCTGGGAAATCAGTGGAAGACAGCCGAAGTGTTTGGGCTTCTGCCACCCGTGTGGGAGAACTCTATGGAATTCCATGCTCCTGGTTTTGGCCTGGCCCAGTTCTAGCCATTTGGAGAGTGAACCAGTGGATAGTAGATTGATATCTTTCTCCCTCTCTTATTATCTTTCAAATAAATAAATATTTTTAAAAAGAAAAAAATACAGCCAGATATATGCAAAGTTTTCTGTTCTCTTTTTGTAAAGAAATGTGTTAAAATTGAAGACAAGATTAACACCCACGGTGATACATTGTCTTGCAATTTTTTTTCTCTTCCCTGAAGGGTCAAAATTGCCATCAGTCAGAATAAAATGTTTTAAATCCAAGCCTAGTAAATCACTTGTATTGTGTGGCTTTCAAAGTGACTAACAGCTGTAGTTTTCAAGGTCAGCCAAATCATCTGTCAGGGTCACATGTGTTTCTCAGGTCAAGTAACGTATATGGGTTCAGTTCTATCTAGGATCATACGGAAAAAGACATTTGCAAACAAGTGATCTGAAGCCATGTTTCCAAACAGCTGCTATGGTTACTCAGATAAGAGTTTCTATTGTAAACCACTTGAGTTTAGAGCTATGTTCAATCACTCAAAAAGAATATTCATATCAAATCACACTGCCCAAGCAGAGAGGACCAGTGGATGATCATAATGACATTCAGTAAGTATTTACTTCACAAAGGATAAAAAGTCATATTATATAATTGTTATTGTCATATGACACTACTCATGTGCAAGTGAGAAGAATGTGTACTAGACACATAATCAACAGGGAACCTAGTAAAACAGCCAGAGAGAGGACTCCAAGTAACAAGCGTTGGCTAATACTTTTCCCTCCAAATTTTGCTCCAGGCAATACCAAATAGAAGCAAAAGCCATGACTCCCCCACGCTAAGCTAATAACTCCCTTAACAAGCTGTTGTAATGGGTATTATGGTACCGGACTGATGGAACAAGAAGGAGATGATCTCAAGAACTAAGACATTTAGGAACAGAGGTACACATTTTTAAGAAATTCACATTTTAATTCAGAGCATAGTTTGAGTTATCCGGCTCCAACAGAGAGAAGGAAAAAGGTATTGATTTTGTGAGTGGCTTCTCCACCGGGTTCTCCTGAGTCAAAAGAGAGAACTGCCTCTGAGTTGTAGCTCTTACACTGAATTTTTATTGCGTTCTCATAATGTGCTCTTCAAAGCCCACGATCAGTCATCTCATCTCGTTTGTATGTGCTAGTCTTAAAGATCTTTCACATGTGCAGCACACTGAGTGAAGGTTACCTTCCAACTATTACACTCTTCTCTGCAGGTTTCAAGGCTGGATTCTGTATTTTATCGAGCAAAATCATAGACAACCCCAAGTGAGAGGAGTGGTGCAGACAGGCATAGAGAAATACCACCTCCAAGTAAGTATGGGCTCCAAACTGGAAATGGTCTTTCAGTTCTGAGTCACTTATACAATGGAGTCCCTGAACGTGTTTCTGTCCCTAATATTTTGTTGCTATGGGCAACCATCAAGTCCACATGAAGACTTCCGCCAACTGGAGAGAATGACTAGTTAGGGCAGCCAGAATTCTCTATTAACTCTTTGTTGAAGACTCAAAATAGTAAATAGTGTCAAGGATATCCTCTAAAGATCCACACTAGGAAAGGTGGATTTCACACACTGATGTAGCAAATCATTCATTCACTTCTTAGGGAAATATGAGGGTATGTCAGAATATTCATGAAAAAATGGAATTAAGAGAGAAGTTAAATTTGGTGCAAAAATATTTTGAAATTGTATATGCAAGCATTACTAAAGAAAGTAAAGGCAATTAATGAGAAGCAAACATTTTAAAAATAAAACATGATAGAGCTAGAGTCATAGATACTATTTGATCAATATTCTTCTTTCATAGAAGAAAGAAACCAGGTTATATGACCAAAAATTATCCAGGAGCTAGTGACCTCTAACCCCTGACGTCACTGCTCTTGCCCTGACTTTCAGAAGCCCAATGCCAGATGCAAAATGATGGAATGTCAATAAATCACGAGCGGTCTCCTCTCTTTTGTAGTAGCAGATGGTTCTGGATGAAAAGGGTTGCTTTACCGGAGTACGGGAAGCAGGGAAGCAGTCATAAAGCTCTGAGGCAGGGTGGTGGTCATCCAGCAACACTCCCGTTACGGAAAGTCTGGCCATGTGGTACATTTAACTTACTCCAAAGTATCTGAACAATGTTCAGGCCCAACAGAAACATCATGTTTGCTGGAAGCCTTCACTGCTTATTATCGGAATTTGATATCTGCCTCTTTGGACTGCTTACCACACTTACTTTCTGTAGAACAATCCTTGCCATATGTATAATTTTATCATGTCAAGTGCCTGTAAGCGGGACTACATCTGATTCATTTTTATTTCCCTGAAACTCGGGGAACACATTAAACATGCTTTTGTTGATTGGTGAGAAATCAATATGAATTTTATTAGCTCTAGAAGTATAGTAACAGCTTAACAGAGCTTAATTATACAGAAACCCATACTAAGTCAAACCAGTAAGTAGGTGAAGAGAACCCAGAAAAGTCAAGCAAATGTATTTTAAAACTAATTCTCTTGTGCATTCAATATCCTAAAACTCCATTACAGACTTAGATTGTCCCCAAACCACACTTTTATTTTATTCTCAGTGTAATAGCTTGGTAATCTGGTTTGCCAAGAAGAAAGTGGCAGCAGAATACAGGATGAGACCTAGTAACATCAAGAGCTGACCACTGGACAGTGGTGGGGGTTGAAGGTGTTCCCTCCAAATTTAGCTGTTGCCAATGTGACAGCATGAGGAGGTGGGAATGGGATTAGGTAACTCCATACTAGGGCACTAGGCAGGGAGCTCTTGTCTCTTGCCCTCTGCTTTCTGCCACGTGAGGGCTCAGTAAGAAAGCTCTCACCAGGTGACGGCCCCTTGATCTTGGCCTTCCTAGGCTCTAAAACTGTGGGAAAATAATTTTATATTCTTTATAAAGTATGCAGTCTGGGATATTTAGTTACAGCCTCACAGAACAGACTAAAACAGACACTATGGGAACAGCAGGTGACAGTGGGCAGCCAGGTCTAGTGTGCTTTCCTGTAGGTGCAAAGGCACACCTGGGAGTCACAGGGAAGTATAAACACAGAGGTTATAATGATGACCAGGGCCATTAAAGTCATCTAATTACATTCAATGCACTCTTCAAGAGAGAAAGAATGACCGCCATGCTGTTCAAAGATTTTCATTTCAAGTGGTTAAAATAAAATCGCGAGCTTTGGTTTTCTAAAATTCTTCATCCATGGGACATTTTCTCCTAAGGAAAATGTAGGTAATCAATGCACTGAGTTGATTAAGCTTTAAATTCTACATAGGAATCCAGGTCTTAACTGGTTTTTATCCTACATATTCATATACTACCAAGGATTACATTGTCAGAAGCATTTTATAGTCACCAAGTAAAATCATACAACAATAACTTAATCCTACATATTTATCTATTTTTTTTTTTTTTTTGCAATGCTCTCTTTCTTTATATCCCCACTATCTACCCGTTTTACCAGTGTAGAATCCTTATCACACTTTCTGTTTGGACATTGCTATTGCCCTCTAACTGCCTTCTGAACATCTAGTATTTTCTTTCCTTCACTCTCTGGAAGTTTTAAGAGGTCCCTCCCTAGATGATTCTAATGAAGAGACCAGTTTGTGAACCACTACTCTAAGTGTTCAGCGGTCTTCATTTGGCTTTTACTTACACCCTACAATGGAACTCACTCATTGAACACCAGATATCTCTTGACTGTGATTTCTGGGATTCATTGCTCTTAAAAAACAGCTGCCTTAAAAAAATTGCTGCCTTTTAATAAATATTCAGTGTCAGTGAAAATACAGACCACTTCCTTCCCATTTTCCTTCCACGTTCACTTTCTGAGCCCTTCTGGATCTGGTTTTGGAGCACCAGCAAAGAGGCACTGACATTGCTGCTCTTTTCAGAGATGGCATGTGAAGTTCACATCCAAGATAGGAAGATGGTGGCTGTGAGTGGCTCTCTGGGCTTTACTTTTCCTTTGTATGAAAGCACCTAAGCAGGTCTGTTGCCCTTATAAATCCACCCTTCTTTGAAGGTCTGATTTGAAAGCAGATTGGTCTACGCTTCTGAACAAAGGCACTTTATATGAACAGGTGTGAATGCCACAAAAACAGCAACAATACTTTGAACTTTTATAGAACGTTCATCCAATGATGTCAAAACAATTCTGTTTATTGAAGCCTTCTGAAGCTGGTGGACAAAATATCCAACTGATCTATAAATGGAAATGTATTACATTAAATGAGTTGGTGATTTGTTTCAAGTTCCCAAACAGTAGGAAATATAAGCAGAGAAAATGCTATGGTTTCCACAAGCTATGTCTCCAAAGTGTGATATTTAACCTTCAAGAAAAGTTAATCCTTTTTCTTTTTTAAATTAAGATTTATTTATTTGATTTGAAAGGCAGTTACAGAGAGGCAGAGAAAGAGAGAGAGAGACAGAGAGGGAGAGGGGTCTTCCATCTGCTGGTTCACTCCCCAGATGGCCACAATGGCCAGAACTACACTGATCCAAAACCAGGAGCCAGGGGCTTCTTCTGGGTCTCCCACATGGGTACAGAGGCCCAAGGCCTTGGGTCATCTTCCATTGCTTTCCCAGGCCATAGCAGAGAGCTGGATCAGAAGTGGAGTAGCCAGGACTGGAACCGGTGCCCATATGGGATGCCAGCACTGTAGTCAGCGGCTTTACCTGCTACACCACAGCACAGGCCCCTGTACTTTTTAATTTTTGCTTAATTATAGAGTTACCTGCTCAGAGACACATGTGCTCAGAATTTAATAATTCTTTGCTCCCCTGAATTGGACCACTTATTATTTTCTTTTTCATGTTCCAAAGAAAAGCAGTCCATTGAACAAATCGGTATAAATGGATTTCTGCTGTAGTAAGACAGAACTCTTACCAATGTTTAGGTGAAAAATGAATCACAGAAGTCTGTTAGGACTGGCGCCGTGGCTCAACAGGCTAATCCTCCGCCTAGCGGCACCAGCACACCAGGTTCTAGTCCCAGTCGGGGCGCCGGATTCTGTCCCGGTTGCCCCTCTTCCAGGCCAGCTCTCTGCTGTGGCCCGGGAGTGCAGTGGAGGATGGCCCAAGTGCTTGGGCCCTGCACCCCATGGGAGACCAGGAAAAGCACCTGGCTCCTGGCTCCTGCCATCGGATCAGCGCGGTGCGCCGGCCGCAGCGCGCTGGCCACGGCGGCCATTGGAGGGTGAACCAACGGCAAAGCAAGGCCTTTCTCTCTGTCTCTCTCACTGTCCACTCTGCCTGTCAAAAAAAAAAAAAAAGAAAAAAAAAAAAAAGAAGAAGTCTGTTGGACACTTCTGCGGTTACTAGTGTTCAAGCCTCTTACATACACTGCATTCTAAAGGAAACTTACAAATTTAATCCTTTTCTGTTTTTCTCCTTCCACTTTTTCCTTGTGTACATTGCTGGAAACTTATGCCAGCTAAGACTCAGGGTGAGAACCAGGGTGCATTCCCAATTGTGCAGCATTTTAAATCTGTTGTACAGTAAATAATTATTATGAACGAAATGTGTCTGAGGAATGTTGATCAGACTATGGTTTTTATTTTGCTTTGTCTCAACATATTAGTTTTTTTTTTTTTTTAAATTGTGCATTTCAATGGTTTCTTTGATGTCTTGTTTTGACCAGCTGCTGAGTTTTTTGTGGCTGTCCATTTACATCATTTTAAAAAATGGTACATAAATGAAATTTGAACAAAATGAATAGTATTTTCCCATTGTTTCAAAATCAAACATGTTCCTAAGGAATCTGATTTGTGGCAGATGGAGAACAAAACCTTACAGAGGGAGGGCTGTTAAATGAGTCTTAATTGCTTGCACATGAAAATACAGTGACTAAGATTGTGTGCACAATTAGGAATTTAAACATGGAGAAAAGAAGTGGCCATAGAAAGAGGCAGACATTTTTGTGGACATAGCTAGTTTCTTATGAACCCAGACAATAAAGGAGTCGTTAGGAGAGGAAAACACATTTAAGAGAAATACAGTTGTTTTCTTCCCTCTTGCTTATGTTGGGGCTCCAGTTCTAAAGATGATTCATCTATCTTTTGTGTTAGTCAGCTTTTTGTTATTGCAATGAAATACCTGAGACAAGTTACTTGCAAAGTAGAGGGAGGTTTGTTGAGCTCACAGTTGTAGATGCTGAATATCCAAACGGCATGATGCAGGCATTGGTGGCAGATGGTAGAATGCAGTAGAGGGGAAGGAGTACATGATGAGCCAGGAAGCAGGGAGATGGAGAGCCAAGATCCAAGTCCAGGTTCTAATAGTCACGTTCTCACGAGAACTGCCTTCCAAGGGCACACCCTGAAAGACCTACTGGCTACTTGCAAGGTCCCATCTCCTACAGGTTCCACAGCTTCCCAGTAGCTCCACCCTGGGACATGGGTTAAAACACGTGGGCCTTGAGGGGATAATTACTATCCAAACTAATATCTAAACCACGGCAACTTTGAAAATACTGATGAATGCGTCAAAATATAGTCAACAAAGTCACATTTATCTGAGAATCAGGGTTTCCTTTTTACTTTTCATTACGCACTAGATATAAGGTTTGATGTTTATTCACCTGATTTAATTCTTACTTAATACTCTGAAATAAGTTTGCTGTTAACCGCCCCCCCCCATGTTATAGGTGATAAATTAAGGATCAGAGGTTTCTCAAAGTCAGATGGCTAACAAGAGGCAGAGCCAAGATTCTCAATTTTAATTTAATGAATCCAAAACCCAGCTGCTTACAATCCCTTTCAGCTCTTCTGCAAAGAATATCTTTTTGATATATGAACCTGGAGGTTGGTTATATTTTCAGTTTTGAGTTATTATGCCTTCCTGGTGTTGGGTGACCTAGTGTGTGGGGGCGGGGGTCAGTGGACAGGCCACAATTAGTGTGGTCTATAGATAAACTGAATGGTGTTGACTGAAACTGTGGTAAGGAAGCCATGATGGATTCCAGATGAGGTGAACCACTAAGCTTCGGGTACAGACAGTCTCGACAGGGGGAATGCTGAGATGACAGATTCAGAGACAGATGTCAGCACCTGTTACAGGACCTGTTCCAAAGCTTGGTCAGAATATGGGGTGAATGGGACATGGCGGTCAGGTGGAAGCTTCCAGGGAGAGGTTGGCTCCACAGAGACTCTTTAGCTGGCAACTGTTGGGACAGCAAGATTCTACCCGACTGGTTAGCTCCCCAGAGCCTGGGGTTGGATTTTTTTTCTCACATTAACTGTGACTTTACAAGTGGGAGAGTTGTGCAGTATCCTATATGATTCCCATTAGTCTTGGGAAATTGAAACCTATCTCACTCCACTGATGATCCTAAATAATTTTCTAGGCAACCTCAAACTCTTTCAATTTTTTCTCCTTAGGAAATATATTTACCTGGATTTCAATGAAGGTTGGGCTGAGGGAGCTTTGATGAATGCTGGTATATGGGTATTTACTTCTAAAGTTCACACAACGGACCTTCAAATGAATTTTAAAGGTCCAACTTACTCACACACAAGGGCCTTTATACATGTTATTTCCAGAAAGTAGAGAGGATTGAAAATAATTCTCTTTCTTTATGCCTTAAAGTAAGTCTAATTGATGAGTGATTGATTAGACAACAGTCCATTTAGATAACTACAAAGATCACAGGAATGCAAATTACTTCTTGCTTTGGTTCCTACACTTCTAAGTTAACCTGAAGCCACAGTTTAAGAGTCAAGCATAAAGGATGCATCAATAAATGTGTTCAGATCAAATGATCAGGTTTTCAAATAATGTTGGTGTCTTCATAGATCAGGTGTCATCCCACATCCCTAAGAAACTGAACATCACAAAAAAGCAATTATTAAATTAGCAAAATTAATAAAAATTAGCAAAATAAATAATACCCAGATGCCAATCCTCTCATCTCATCATAATAAACATTTTTTGGCCCAAATGCACTTATTTCCTCTTCCTCTTTTTTTTTTAAAGATGTATTTATTTATTTGAGAGGCAGAGTTGCATACAGAGAGAGGGACAGAGAGAGAGGTCTTCCATCTGCTGGCTTACTCCCTAAATGGCCAGGGTTGGGCCAGATTGAAGACAAGAGCCTGGAGCTTCTTCTGGGTCGCCCACATGGGTGCAGGGGTCCAATCACTTGGGCCATTTTCCACTGCTTTCCCAGGCACATTAGCAGGGATCTGGATTGGAAGTGGGGCAGCCAGGACTTGAACCGGTGCCCATATCTGATGCCAGCACTGCAGGCAGAGGCATAACCTGCTATATCACAGTGCCAGCCCCTATTTCTTCTTTCTAAGAGCACCCTAATCTCTTTCAGGAAATTACTTGAAAAATTTAAAAATTTTATTTATTTATTTAGTGCATCTGAAAGACAGGGAGACGGAGATCTTCCATCTGCTGGTTTGCTCCTGAAATGTCACCACAGCTAGGGCTGGGCCATGTGCAGCTGGGAGCTAGAAATTCAATCTGGGCTTCCCGTTTGGGTAGTAGGCACCCAAGTGCTTCAGCATCACCTGCTGTCATCCAGGGTACACATCAGCAGGAACACGGAGCCAGGAGTGGAACTGGGACTTGAACATAGGCACTTTGATATGGGATGTTGACATCCCCAGCTGCATCTTAACCACCAGGCTAAATGCTCACTCCTGGAAAATTTTAACAGTATAGTCAAGAACAATTAAGTGCTGACTATGTCCCATGCAGTTTGCTCCATTTGTCAAGAGTACCATATCAAATAATTTTCATCAGCATACTATAATTCTTTTTTTTTTTTTTAAGATTTATTTATTTGAAAGGCAGAGTTACAGAGAGAGAAGGAGAGACAGAGATAGATCTTCCATCTTCTGGCTCACACCCCAAATGGCTGCAACAGCCAGGGTTGGGCCAGGTTGAAGCCAGGAGCCAGGAGCTTCTTCTGGGTCTCCCACATGCATACAGGGGCTCAAGCACTTGGGCCTTATCTTCTGCTGCTTTCCCAGGCACATCAGCAGGGAGCTGGATCAGAAGTGGAGCAGCCAGGACTCGAACCAGCGCCCACATGGGAGGGTAGCAGAGGTTTTCTGTACCTGGTACGCTGCAATGCTAACCTCTGAGATAATTCTTATTATGCTCACTTCAGATATGAAGAACTTGAGGCTGCACAATGGTAAGTGAATTGTTTGAGGAGAAACAGCTGTAAATGGCAGAGCTAGGATATGAATCCACAAAATCTGATCCCGTAACTCGGGGTTCTTACAACCACATTATAGTGCATAGAGTCTGGTGGGACTGAAGCCAGATGCCAAGGCCCAAAACCCAAACTAAGCCAATTAGACCACTGCACTGCAGTTGGGCTCTTAAGCAGAATAGCAAAGAAACTAAAAACCACTGCAGGGATCTCACTAGATTGCTTCCTGTAGGAGACCTCCCCCTTGATTAGTGGCTTTCTAGAGTCTGATCCCTTCAAACCTCACCCTCCAGCCTCCCCACTAATTCTCAGGGAATTGGGAATCCCTCCAATAATGTTCCACTCAAGTCTGTTTTCTGTAAGTTGCCAGAGTTGGTTTTTGTCTCACAACCCAAGGATCGCTGCTGATACACCAATCTTGGTTAGAAACCAGCCCAGAGAAGAATGGAAGCCTCAAGGCTTTGTAGAGACAAAGGTTGCATAAAGTAGAGCTGAAGCGTACACACAAGCTCTCACAGGGTCTGCCTTTGCCCCTCACAAACATACTAGAATTCAGATGAAGCTGTTTCCTCCTGACTCCTGGGAAAACCTGTCTATAGGCTTATTCCAGGTGTTGCCATCACTGTGGACACTTGAGGACTGCCTATCTGGGGATTGCCTTCAGTGTCCCTGTTACACTTGGGTATGTCAAAATGGTCATTGAAAATGTGAATGATGAAAAAACTATGCACAGATTTCAAAATATTTTTTCATCAAATGCACTGATCGATCACTTTAAAAATATTTATTTATTTGAAAGTCAGAGTTACAGAGAGGGGCAGACAGAGAGAAATTGATTTTCCATCCACTGGTTCACTTCCTAAATGGCTGCAACAGCAGGAGGGTAGGCCAGGCCAAAGCCAGGAGCCAGGAGCCTCTTCCAGGTTCCCCACATAGGTATAGGGGCCCAAGGAGTTGGGCCAACTTCTACTGCTTTTCCAGGCCACAGCAGAGAGCTGGATCAGAAGTGGAGCAGCCAGGACTCAAACCAGCACCCATATGGGATGCTGGCACTGCAAGTGGCAGTTTTACCTGCTATGCCATGGCACCGGCTCTGAACCCTCACTTCAAACACTTCAAAAGTATCTTCTGGCCTGCGCCATGGCTCACTTGGTTAATCTTCCACCTGCAGCGCCGGCATCCATTATGGGTGCCGGGTTCTAGTCCCGGTTGCTCCTCTTCCAGTCCAGCTCTCTGTTGTGGCCCAGGAAAATAGTGGAGGATGGCCTAGGTGCTTGGGCCCCTGCACCTGCATGGGAGACTGGGAAGAGGCACCTGGTTCCTGGCTTTGGATCAGTGCAGTGCCAGCCGTGGCGGCCATTTGTGGAATGAACCAATGGAAGGAAGACCTTTCTCTCTGTCTCTCTCACTGTTTATAACTCTACCTGTCAAATAAGTTTTTTTTTTTTTTTTTTTTTTTTTTAAAAGTATCTTCTTCCTGAGGGCGGGTAATGTGGCTTGGCAGGTTGAGCTACTACTTGGGATACCACATCCCATATTTAGTGCCAGTTCAAGTTCTGGCTATTCCATGTCTGATTCAGCTCCCTGCTATTGCATCCTGGGAGACAGCAGATTATGGCTTAAGTGCTTGGGCCCCTTCCCACGTGGGAGACTGGATGGAGTACTGGACTCTTGGCTTCAGCCCAGCCCTGACCATTTTATGACATTTAGGGAATGAACTGGAAGACAGAGGTCCCCACCCATCATCACCTTGCTCTGCCTTTTGAGTAGGTGACACTTTTTTTTTTTTTTTTTTTTTTTGACAGGCAGAGTGGACAGTGAGAGAGAGAGACAGAGAGAAAGGTCTTCCTTTGCCGCTGGTTCACCCCAAAATGGCCACAGCCGCCGGCGCACTACGCTGATCCGATGGCAGGAGCCAGGTACTTATCCTGGTCTCCCATGGGGTACAGGGCCCAAGCACTTGGGCCATCTTCCACTGCACTCCCGGGCCACAGCAGAGAGCTGGCCTGGAAGAGGGGCAACCAGGACAGAATCCGGCGCCCTGACAGGGACTAGAACCCGGTGTGCCGGCGCTGCAAGGTGGAGGATTAGCCTAGTGAGCCGCGTCACCGGCCTAAAGACACATTTTTTAAAAGTTCTTTACTTAGATTTTTCTTTGAGAGTAGCTTCAATTCTGGAGTTATCCTCACCTGTGCTAACTTGGCATCCTGTCTGGAGAATGCAGCTGGAGGGTCTATTGGACATAATGTTTTGGTCAGAAGTGGGGGGACAACTTTTCCTTGTATGAACTATAAAGCATCGCGAAAGCCATTTCCACAATGTTTTGAGTCATGGCAGCAGGTCTCAGAAGGGAGTTTCCCAAGATGAGAATTTTGAAGCTCAGCAGTAGCAGAATAACAGAATGATGGCTAGTGACAGTTTCTAGTGTGTTCTCAACAAAGTACTCTACACATATCATTCAATAAGACCCAGTGTTTATCACGTTCCATACGCTGTGCCCGTTTTGTCCCTGTTTTCACCTGGATTAGCTCACGTCCTCCTTCAAAATTAGAGAGGCGTTATTGTAGTCTACCTAGCAGAGTTTTCAGGCCATTGGAGTAACTTATCCAAGGTCCCAGACACAGCCGAAAGCAGGTCAGCCAGCCACAAAGCCCCAATCTCCTGACCTCTGACCCCTGTGCTTCCTCTTCCGCCCAAGTTCTGACGTGGACACCAAAACAAACAAAACCTACCAAGTCTTAGAACTTTTTCAAAGTCAAGGCCTGTGGGAAAAGAGAACATAGGTCTATTTCTGTAAAAATAATTGCAGTCAAATAGTATAGTCTACCATTCATGACTTCAGAGTTGTCTTAGAGACTCTCACTGTTCCTCAAGTCTGTCTTAGGTCCACGGCCAGTCCTTTTCTACTTCCCTACGTGGCTATTTGGAAAACATCACTCTTTTTGTCCTGCCCCCAGCCTTCTCCTTTATCTGGCTCGAAGTTATTCCTAAGTCCCTGACTCGATTCCCCAAATCCTTTCTGGCCGCTTCTTTGGTCTCCAGGAAGAAGGGCTCTCCCATTAATTCCTCTTCCCTTTTTGACTGTATTTATTCATTCCTTTATAAGCCCTGTTTTTCACCTACTTAGAGTTATCTGTCACTTAACAGCACACCTTTTACTGTGCTCAGTCCAACACCCATCCAAGGTCATGGTTCTGAAGCTCAGAGGTGTTCTCTGGCTCACCGGGTCCTCAGATCCCAAGGACAGCCCTTCACAGACAAGAGACTGAATGAATGGAAAAGCAAACGCAGGGAAACACAGAGACAAGTTCTCCATGTGGACAATGCAGTGTGCAGTAGGCGAACATCTGACACATGTCCATAAGAAAATCTCATCAACACCCATCTGTTTGCCAGGTGTGTAGAATACAGCAAATCAGAAGCACCAGCCCAAGGCAATCAGTGCTGGCAACAAACTACAGAAACGTGAAGGGAGATGAAACATGGAAAAGCACTGGGTATTTAGGCAGCAGAATGCTCTGTCTGGGAGATAGCGAGCGAGAGCACTTCATGCCGAGAAATGGTACCCAGGAAGGCGATGATGGCCACGAAGAGGCAACGGCAAGCCTTCACGCAAACAGAAGAGGAGGATCCCCACAGGGCAGAGCCAGTGCTCCAAGAGACATCACAGCCAATCGTCCTAGAAGCCAGGTGAGTGTCACAGCTGTACCTAAACCTTGCAATGCCTTCCCTCTGCCGCACTTCCCACACAGACCTAGCGCCTTTTCTGCCGATGCTCTGGCCCTCTGGTGACAATGGGCCCCTCTGAGGGGACAGGAAGAGAACTGTGGGAACTCTGAGTGCTGGAAGAATTCTGCGTCCCAGGCAGGAAACCTTGCCCAACTTCTATAACTGACTGAGGCTTCCAAGGCATTTCTGTACTCGCATAGCTCTTATCCCCACCTCCTGCCCGACTCTCCACTCATACTCAGTAATTGATGGCACAGATTTGTTCTTACTCTCAAAGGAAAAGGAAAAGACACATTAAGAAGGAAATGAAAGAAAGGAGAAGAAAGGGAAGGGGATTGGGAGAGGGGGGAGAAGAGAAAGGAAGGGATAGGGTGAGGGAAATCGGGGGGGCAACTTTGGGGAGCTGTAGATACAGCTGCTTGCACATGATTGAGTATGTATGTCTGTGCATTTGGGGACAGGTGTTCAGCACGGCAGTTAAGATGCTGTTTGGGATGCAGAATGATGGGGTTCAAGCCCCAGCTCCACATCATAGTCCAGTTTCCTGCTGATGCAATTCCTGACAGGCAGCCATGATGCTCAAGGACTTGAGTCTCTGCCACCCATGTGGGAAACACAGATGAGTTCCAGGCTGCTGGCTCTGGCCTGGCCCAACCCTGACTGTACCGGCATTAGAGGTGTACACCAGCAGTTGGGAGATCCATCTCCATCTGCTCGAATTTCTCTCTTTCTGCTTCTGTCTCTCTGCATTTCAAATAAATAAATAGATTTTTTAAATTTGAAGGCAGAAATATTTACTACTTTGTCTCTAAGTCAGGCTTAATATGTACTTTGTCATGTGCTAGTTATATATACATATATATATATTTAATTTAAATAATTTAAACCATTTAACTTGGGGCCAGCATTGTGGTATAGCAGGCACAGCATCTGCCTACGATGCTAGCATCCTATATGGGTGCTGGTTGGTGCCCAGCTGCTCCAGTTCTGATCCAGCTCCCTGGTAATGGCCTGAGAAAAACAGCAGAAAATGGCCCAAGTGTTTGGGTCCCTGCCACCCACATGGGAAACCCGGATGAAGTTCCTGGCTCCTGGCTTTGGCCTGGCCGAGCCCTGGCCGTTGCAGCTATCTAGGGAGTGCAGCAGCAGATGGAAGATCTCCATCTCTCCCTCTCTCTAAGACTTTCAAATAAATCAACAAATCTTAAAAAAATCATTTAACTTGTCGAGCCCATTTTCTCATCTATAAAGCAAGAAATAGCAACTGTGCCCACCTCTTTGGATTAATTATAAGGTTAAAAAGATTAACCATCTATAGTGTTCAGTACATATCAAATGTCAGTTGATGTTTACTTTTTTTTTTTTTTTTTTTTTTTTTTTTGACAGGCAGAGTGGACAGTGAGAGAGAGAGAGACAGAGAGAAAGGTCTTCCTTTGCCGTTGGTTCACCTCCAATGGCCACCGCGGCCGGCACACCACGCTGATCCGATGGCAGGAGCCAGGTACTTCTCCTGGTCTCCATGGGGTACAGGGCCCAAGCACTTGGGCCATCCTCCACTGCACTCCCTGGCCACAGCAGAGAGCTGGCCTGGAGAGGGGCAACCTGGACAGAATCCGGCGCCCCGACTGGGATTAGAACCCGGTGTGCCGGTGCCGCAAGGCAGAGGATTAGCCTAGTGAGCTGCGGCGCCAGCCAATGTTTACCATTATTAATATTAGTGCTAATAATATGTCCAAACTGATTTGTAAAGCATTTCTTTTTTGAGATAATAAAGGAAAGGACACTGTGAGTGAATTTCCTCATTTATTCACAGAGTTAAATAATTCATCCTGGGGTCGCCACTCTGGCATAGTAGGCCAAGCCTCCGCCTGAGGCTGCACATCCAATATGGGCACCAGTTCATGTCCTGACTACTCTTCTTCTGATCCAGCTCTCTGCTGTGGCCTGGGAAAGCAGTAGAAGATGGCCCAAGTCCTTGGACCCCTGCACCCACGTGGGAGACCTGGAAGAAGCTCCTGGCTCCTGGCTTTGGATCACCTCAGTTCTGGCCATTGTGGCCATTTTGGGAGTGAACCAGCAGATGGAACACCACATCTGTCTGTCTGTAACTCTACCTCTCAAATAAATAAATAAATCTTTTTTAAAAAGTCATTCCAACATTTAACCAGTAAAATTTGAGAAATTGGTCCAAAAGAAATTTTCAATGTTTTGTTCTACAATAGTCTGAATTTCTGAGTATGCCTAAGAGTTCCCCCACCTTTTTTTTTTTTTTTTAAGATTTATCTTATTTATTTGAAAGGTAGAGTTTCAGACAGAGAGGGAAAGACAGAGAGAAGTCCTCCATCCACTGCTTCACACCCCAGATGGCCCCAGTGGCCAGCGGTGGGCCAGATTCAAGCCAGGAGCCAGGAGCTTCCCCTGGGCCTCCCACATGGGCGCAGGGGCCTCCACTGCACCTCCAAGGACATTAGCGAGGAGCTGGATCTGACGTGGGGCTGCCGGAACTCGAACGGGTGCCTACTTGTGGTGCCGGTGCTGCGGGCAGTGGCTTCACCCACTATGCCACAACACCAGGCCCTCTAGAGTACATTTTAAGGCATAAACGGTGGGAAACGTTTTGTAGATAAAGGGAGAGACCTAGGAGTGCAGTTGTTGTTCTTTATTTCTAATTTTTTTTTTTTTTTAAGGAGACTTGGTGCTGTGTCTGTGAAGACTCAAAGAATACAGTTACTATTTCTCTAACTCAATCCCATCCCACAGATGGAAACCTGGACTTGATACTGCATTTGCTTCTCAGAGAGGAGCAAGTGGGTCAAATTAAAATCTCGTAAACATTTTGAGTGATAACAGAGATGACCACGCCGAAGATGACGGCCGTGGTGACGAGGGTGGCGGATAATAATGTCATCTTGTGTTTTCTTGCATTAATCAGTGAGCACTTCTCACACGCTATCTTGTTTTCCCCTGACGGCAATGTTTGTTAGAAGGGGGTGTGGATGTCACTATATACACTTCCCAGCAAGGCAGGAGCATTCTAACAAATTACCAGCAACTCAGTGACAACACAGGTCACGACTGCATGCTCTCCTATTTCCTTCAACGTTCCATCATTCTCTCAAGTCGTTCCATTGGGAGCCCGTGTAGACCCCGAGCCTGATGCCAGGGATTCTGCTCTGGCTTGTCTGAGAATCGTCTCTCTGGGCCTTTCTCAAGCATCCCTTGGAGATTCCTTTACTCTGGCAGGCTGGGGAAGTTTTTCTCCCTTGGAACTTGGGACCGTGAGGAAAGGACACGGGTGGGAATGGACTTTGGGGACATCTAGGTCCTCTACTTACTCAGTAGCTCTGCTAATCAATGGGAGGCTGCGTTATGGTCTTGTGATGGGTAATAGACAACAGAGTGCTGCCCCACCCAAGAGGTCTGTCTTACTATTCTCTGAAAATGCAGTCGGCACTCGACTGTGGCAACCCCATTATTGAAACATCATTAGGCAGTGTCTCCTCAGCGCCTTTTCTAGGCAAGGAGAAGCAAACTGACAAGTGAGACCTAAGAAATACGTAGATGTTTGTCCACAGATTCTATGTAAAATCTGCTTTTGTTGTTTATTAGTCACCATCTAGAAACGTCCTAAGTGAAATCTAATATTCATAATTAACATGCATGTGTGCCTATTGTCCATAAAGCATTTCAAGAACTCTTCAATATAGAAGCATTTTCTATATTATTATAATAGCCTCAAAAGCAAATAATTTAAAAAATTTCATTACATTTTTACATACATAAATAGAATACCATCTTATCTAGCATTTGTGTTATTTTCACCTTTTACGCATATTCACAATGCTGTGATGAACATCTGTGTGTACACAGTTGCATTTCTTCCTCACTTCCCAGTACAATTAACACCCAAGCCTTCTCAACTCTGTCTCCGAAAAGAGTTATGGGTCTATTACCTCATCTCCTCACATTTGAACTCAAGTTCAGAGCCACAGAATCTTTATCATGGAGGAGGCCTACACTGGTTCACATTGCTGTTACTCAAGAATGCAGGTATACTCCCCTGATTAAAAATGACTGATGACTCTCCACTGCCCATAAGAGGAAGTACACTGCTACTCAGGCCTGGGAAGCTACGGCTTTACCCTACGTGGGGAGCCTCATGTACAGGTGCTCCCACACACATTCAACCGTACTCGCCTGTTACTGTTCCCAGTCCCTATCTAGACAGGCATTAATGTCTCTGTATCTCACTCTGGCTGGTCTCCTGGTACAGGTCAACCTTCCCCTAACCACATGGAGAACACTACATTCCTCACAGCTTAGCACAGAGTTTTCCCCAGGTGTTTGCTGCCTACTTCAAATACCTGTACTTGAAGAGGTCTAATTCATGGTGCTTTTTTATTTCTTAATCATTCATAATTCCTTCTCCCATAGAATGCATGTTACGTGAAAGCAATGGTCACATTTTACTCAACTAATTTGTTGCAGATAATATATAATAAGGTGCATATTTGTTGACCCAGTGGGTAGTAAAAATATTAATACAATGATAGCAATAATTATAACTAAATTCTGTTGAATACCTTCTAGGTACCAATCACTGTGCTAAGCAAGACTTAGAATTTACTGATGAAAAAAATTAAAGCTTAGAGATTTTAATTAAATTGTTGAAAACAGGATTGTAAGAGGAAAGCCAGGTTTTCACTCTATGTTGTTGGTCTAAATCTTTTTGCTGTGTTGACTAAATGAATATTTAATTATTCCAATTAAAGTTATAACCAAATCAGACACTTTGTCAATAGAGATACACTTCAATTATTCTCCCCCATAATCAGAATATATCATTTGTTTTCACTGTTTAGAAAACCAAGCATAACTTCAATTAATTTCTGGTCAAAAAGTCACCATCAAACATGGACTTTTTATAAATAAATAGGAGAAATCTCTAAAGGAAAGCCTAAGGAGATCAAACTGGTATATTTACAAGGAAAGAACTGGACTGTCACTGCTCTAAAAAAATCATAAGTTTAACTAATAGTCATCCTTCCTGTATTTAAGCAAAGCCTTTTTCATGTGGAGATATTGTAAAAGCAACAGCTTTAGCTTAAAATTTTAGAATATCTGACATGAGATGTATTAAGTATAAAAGCAAAACAAGCAAAAAAAACCCTTTAAATAAGACATACACGATCCTTATGAATGTTTTACTAAAGCTGTTAAACATAATACATCATGAGCATTGTCCAGTCACATCCTAAGACATGTTACTGAATGCTCACTCTCTGCAGTAACTGAAGTGTTGCCACAACCTTCTTCTTCTTCTTCTTCTTTTTTTTTTTTTTTTTTGACAGGCAGAGTGGACAGTGAGAGAGAGACACAGAGAAAGGGCTTCCTTTGCCGTTGGTTCACCCTCCAATGACTGCTGTGGCCGGCGCACCGCGCTGATCCGAAGCCAGGAGCCAGGTGCTTTTCCTGGTCTCCCATGCGGGTGCAGGGCCCAAGCACCTGGGCCATCCTCCACTGCACTCCCGGGCCACAGCAGAGAGCTGGCCTGGAAGAGGGGCAACTGGGACCGAATCCGGCGCCCCGACCGGGACTAGAACCCGGTGTGCCGGCGCCGCAAGGCGGAGGATTAGCCTAGTGAGCCGCGGCGCCGGCAGAACGTTCACTTTTATGAAAGAAAAAAGACACTGGACAGCTACTGTGTGCTAGTGGCGGATGAGGAGGGTGGGGCTTCTCTGCCAGGGCTTGGCCCCCTCTTCATGCAGACCTCACACACATTAGAGTTCAGAGTCTCCTCAGGGCTTCTCTCACACAGCCCTTGGCCTTCTTTATGTTACTGCTGTCCCCAACTGGTAAGTAGCTTGCTGGCTTTCTCCCTCCCTCTCTCTTTCCCTCTCTCTCTCTCTCAGACACAGAGCCAAGTTCTTCCATCTACTGGTTTGCTCTCCAAATGCCTACGACAGCCAGGGCTGGGCCACACTGAAGCCAGGGGCTGAGAACTCATGGTGGCAGGGACTCAACTACCATAAGCCATCCCCAGCTGCCTCCCAGGGTGCTCATTAGGCTGCAGTGGTGAGCAGAGCCAGGATGCAAATCAGATGTTCTGATAAGGGATATGCACTGCCCAAGTGGTGGCTGAACTACTGTGATGAATGCCGCCCCATGTGTATTTCCATTTTTTTAAATATTTGTTTTATTTGAAATGCAGAGTCACAGTGAGAGAGAGAAAGAGAGAGAGATTTATCCACTGGTTCACTCTCCAAATGGCTCCAATGGCCAGAGCTGGGCCGATCCAGATCCAAGGCCACAGGCTTGGAGCTACTTCCGGGACTCCCATGTAGAGGCAAGGTCTCAAGCACTTGGGCCATGCTCTGCTGCTTTCCCAGGTGCATTAGCAGGGAGTTGGGTTGGAAGTGAAACAGTCTGGGCTCGAACAAGCGTCCATATGGGATGCAGCAGCTTTACCTGCTACACCATAGTGCCAGACCCTATATATTTTTTAATATTATATACACTGTATACAAAATATTAAATATACTTTATTTTAAAATATAAAATATTTTAAACTAATATTATATAGAAAACACTCAAATAGACTTAAAGGGCAGATCTAAGCAGCTAGCATTATTACTGTCACCATGAAATAGTCGCTTAGTTTCTTTCCTCTAATAAGCTCAAAGCATTGAACGATTAGCTCAGGTAATAAAATATTTGTCCCAGCTAAATGTCTTTCTTCTTGCTTTCTCCCCTTGGATTTTAGCACAAAGAATAAACATAAGATTTTCTTTTCATCACATTTTGACTGACTAGTATTTGGACAGTTTAGTTTTTAATCCTCTACCTACTGATTGACTAAATTATATTTAGAATGTGCCCTTTTTAAGAACAAAGTCATAAATATTCAGGGTAAGAAAATACAAAGCGGAATGGAGACTACACCGCATTTTTTCCTGAACCAGTTCAGTCTGAGTTGATGGACATCACCACATCATGTGTCTCCCTCTACAGGTGAGAAGAGGTAATCACACTAGTTTATTGCTTGGATATAAGACCTTGTATTTTCCAAACTCAGAAGCCAAAAGTCCTTTGCCTTAGGCCTTCTATCTTTCCGCATCTAGGATATAACCAGTGTAGAATAAAAAAGACCTAACTTAAAGGACATGTCCGAAGTTTGGATAATATATTTTCTAATTTTCAAGTTCATGTACAAATACTCCAATGCTATATCTATTACTTAGAAATTAACATTCTTCAACACTTTTCTCTAAAACACACACTCCCATGAGACGAAGGGCCAATTATTCTTACGAGTGGAAGAGGGACCCTGGGTTCAGAAAAAGGAACCATATGGGGCTGGCACTGTGACGTAGTGAGTAAAGCAGCTGCCTGCGACACTGACACCTGTGTCCCATATGGGCGCCGCTTTCTGTCCTGGCTGCTCCACTGCTAGTGGTCTGGGAAAGGCAACGGAAGATGGTCTAAGTGTCTGGGCCCCTGCCACCGACGTGGGAGACCCAAATAAAGCTCCTGTCCCCTGGCTTCGGCCTGGCCCAGGGCAGGCCATTGAGGCCAGTTGGGGAGTGAACCAGTGGATGGAGGATCTCTCGCTCTCTCTGTCTCTGTCTCTAACTATGACATTCAAAATAAATAAATAATTTTTTTGATTTTTAAGGAACCACATACTTATTCCTGGCTCTGCTACTAGGCAGCATTTTCTCTCACATGTCTCAGTTTTCTCCTCTTTAAAACAAAGAAATCTAAGTAGATTTTCTCAGAGCTATGCTTGCATGAAAATCCTCAAATCACAGGTGATGAAATGAAGTTGAAAAATATGGAAATTCAGAAACACACTCAGCATGATACTGGGAAGACATGACAAGATTTCCTGGGATGGCTGCAGAACCTTTTTCTTTACATTGGAATGCGAAGTGCTCAAACGAATTGACTGTCCCATACAGTGATACAGCTCAACTCCCGACACAGAGATCGAAAGTGATCCCAAAACATGTTTCACCACACTGTCCCTCTGGTGCACACACCCACCAAGTAGGTGAATACTTACTCCAAATAATGTAGGGATTTCTGAAAGCACCTTGACAAGATGTGAGTGAAATGCACACAGAAGCTGATAGACATTTAATGACCTCTGCCACCTCTATTCTTCTAGTTTTAAATCAGCCTTGGGAACAACCACAAACAAATGTGAGCCTGGGGCAGGGTTGGAGGGGGCCCTACTGGGACTCTATCCTTTCTGTAACCCTTGAATCCTCACAACAGTCCTGAGAATTAGGCAAAAGAGAAAGACCGGGCTCACACTTTGGCTTCAAATGCTACCCACCATCTTTTGTTAAAGCACCAGAAAGAACAAAACAGGCATTTAATAGTCTCTATTGTAAACGTACCTTTAGAAGCTTTGTTGTTAAAGAACTGTTAGATCACTTTAGATCTGTATCTTTACCTATTATATATGGAAATAAAAACTGGCAGTGACTAACATGCTTTCATCCTAATGGAAAATCAAACTTTCTTAGCTTTTGTACGTGTCAAGTGGAATAGTCTCAATGAGGGGAAAAGGATATTGTGAGTTCAAAGGGAGAAATCCTTAGAAAGCATGGCATGACATCAGAGTATGATATATGCAGACAGTTGAAGTTCTTTTTCTTCTTTTTTAGAGTTTTACTTATTTATTTGAAAGGCAGAGTTACAGAGAAAGAGAGAGAGGTCTTCCATATGCTGGTTCACTCCCCAAATGGCTGCAATGGTCAAAGCTGGGCTGATCCAAAGCCAGGAGCCAGCAGCTCCTTCCGGGTCTCCCACGTGAGTGCAGGGGCCCAAGCACTTGGGCCATCTTCCGCTGCTTCCTTAGACTCACTAGGAGGGAGCTGGACTGGAAGTGGAGCAGCCAGCTCTTGAACCGGCACCCATATGGGATGCAGGTGGAGGCTTAACCTGCCATACCACAACGTGAGCCCCATTAGTTTCCTATGTAGATTAAGATATTTCTATAGCCCCATTGGCCCTAGGCTTCAGGTCAGGAGCTTGAGGGTACAACTTAAGCCATATGCACCTTCCTTTCCAAACTTTATACTTCATGGTTTGCTCTAGAATTGCTTCAGGATCTCAGTATTATATAAAAGTTTCTAAGATCTCCTGTGGGGTCTCTCACATGTGTCTGGGACCAAGTCCGAGCCCTCTGAGTGCAGCCATCTCCCTTTAATCTGGGCTGGGCATCTGCCAGAGTGGCTGAGCAGCCACCCCAAGCACTGAGCACCCAACTGTTTCTTGTTGGACCAGCAGTCTGCACTGGCACCTGAAGCTGAACCTCTGGGCGGGGGGTGCTGGCTCACCTGTGAAGCCAGCTCCTGTGTGACCTGAAACTAAAAGATCTGGGGACCAAAATAGCACTGCATTCTACTGAAAACAGTCTCATTTATTACAAAAATGGCGTGAGGATTCTTTGCAAAGAGATAGACTGCCCAGCCCAGGACTGGAGACCAGATTCCCCACGGTTTGTCTTACTAGGGCCCTAGGCTCACGTCCACAGAAGACTGGTTCATCCCACAACATGTTCAGAAAAGCGCACAGAGACACAAGGACATGGCTCCACACCCTCTGCTTAGTACAGGCCCATTTATATTGAATTTGGGTTTCTGAAGACATTTTCTACCGAATATCTTCCTGTAGCATAGATAGATTTTTATTGTTCATCTCTCGATCAATGTGAAGAACCAAACTGGTAAACTATATACAAGGAAACATCAAACAGCTCACAGAAAAATGTCATTAAAAGATAATGTGCCTTTTCCATGAACTTTTTGAAGAACCCTTGTATATACTCTGAAATAACAATTGAAAATAATCACCAATAAGATCATGAAAGAGAAACATGGAAAAGAGAGCCAATGATTTAATATTCACTGAAATGCAAGCCCCATTTGATAGACTCTCTAAAGAGAAAACATTAACTGGTTCAGAATCAACTATGAGGGGACTGGCATTGTGGTACAGCAGCTAATGCCACTGCTTTCAACACTGGCATCCTGTCTGGGCACCTATCCATGTGGTGGCTGCTCTACTTCTGATCCAGCTCCCTGCCAATGGCCTCGAAGAGCAGCAGAAGACAGGGCAAATGTTTGGGCCCCTGACACCCATCTGGGAGACCTGGAGGAGGCTCCTGTCTCCTGGCTTCAGCCTGGCCCAGCCCTGGCTGTTTTGGACAACAGTGGAGTGAACCAGAAGATGGCCAATCTTGCACTCTCTGTCTCTTCAAGCAAAGTGTACTCCCAAATAACTAGGTAAGTAACTCCTCAGCATAGTTTGGGTTAGAGTCTAAGGAAAAACTTTGAATCAAATCAAATATTGGTCTAGTTTGGAGAATCTCTTTCCCAAGCATTTATTTTAATGAAACAGGGTTTCAAGTAATGATTATATTGGTTCAATTTGGTTTCAGGTTCAGCAAAATGAGACCATGCATTCTGTTTTTGGTTCAGCCAAGGTCAAGTCTCATGTCTAAAACAGACTAATAGGAATTGGGATAATTTTATTTTTACACCTTTATCTTTCCTCATCTTCCCCTACACTTTGCTTTCCCAAACATCTGTGGATTTTCTTCTTTCAATCCCAATGAACCTTTCTGCATTGTATTAAAACCTCTCTTCCCTTCCAAACTGAATTTGTTCTTAGCTATAATAAGGATTACTCAGAGCTACTTCCAACACACATTTGGGATACTGATTAAGTAAGAACCCTTTTATGATTTCACTTTCATTAAACTAAGCTGCCACATAATCACATCATACCACATATAAACAACCAAGCATGGAACCAAAATATTTACCATTTTGAAGCTAATGTTACCTCTAAAAATACAAATGACCAGAGCAACGCTAAACTGAGCACAAGCACAAAGTTGCAAGGTTAAAAAAAATGACACCTCAGTCAAGATTTTCCAAGCAACAGCATCAATAGACAACTTGTGAGATCAGGGATTGCAATGATAACATAGAGAAAAAAACCCTATTTCATTAACATGTTATAATTACGGTATAAAACTGCTGTTAACATGATGTTGACCCTTGGGAGGTACAGCCTCTTCCTAAACGCGCAAAGAATAAGCTCCCAGATCCTTCTTACCTGTTATGGTGGCTTTGTTGATGGATGGTTGGTTGCACATGGGTGATCTTCTGACAAAGAGAGAAAAATGTAGAGAAGTAAATATTGGTGATTGTTGGTTTGCAGATTCCCTGAGGCATTTCTGATATGGCATTGCAATTTAAAGGATTATTTTTTAAGTTATGATATGCAAATGAAGATGCTTGCAGACTATCCAGTCAAGTTCCTGGGCACCCTTGCTATGATGGCTCAGGCCACATGTGTCAAAGAAGAAAACTGCTAAATCTCATGTGGATAGGCTTTGGAGTAAGTACAGTACAGTGATATAAATGTCTCAGGGACACCACAGAAGCAAAATTCTTATTCATTGCCTATATTCAATTAAGCCAGGACTCACAGAACAAACACAGACTTTCTGAATTAGAAAAAGCAATCAATCTACAAGCTTACATCTTTGGCACAAATCTTCATGATCACCTTACATTATCAGATGTGAATGACTCCTTGTAAATTATCTTACAATTAGAGAAACTAATTCAAACTTTTTCAAACTATTCAAACTTTCTCCTTTCTATCTTCTTACACTGCGAAACATCTCTGAAAGCTTTGTTGGGGACGTTTGAGATTTCAGAAATACTACAAATGAGGGCAGAGGAAGCTCATCAGTGGCCATGGGATGAGTGCATCGCGTCACTCTACTCCATGGCCCCTGGGGAGACCTGAAACCAGGACCAGTAGTGGCCTAAGAGGGCTCTTGCTGAGTTTCAGGGAGGTCAGCTTCGCAGGGAAATACTACAAACAAACAGAACTTCAATAGATTCTATTTTGTATTCTGTAAGTTTTTAGTTGTTTTTCATGCTCTATGATTGTAAACCTCTTGAGGAAAACAAAAAACAAAAATCATGCTATATGATTAACCTGTGTTTCCTATAGAGCCCAGAATGATGTATCCAGAATTCAGTCAGTGCTTCATAAATCATGTTGAGAATGTGATTTATGGAATGTTTGAAACATAATTTTCTAATGTTATTTATAATTGGCCATTTTAAAAAATATACTGCTTTTAAAAATCCTTTAAGAGTAGATACATTTAAGGAAGTAGCAAAACATCTGAGTTTTATTTGTTTGTTTTCACTTCTACCAGTAGCCAACAGGGAAGCACTCAATGTGCTAAAGGAGCACTTCCACAGAGTTTTCTTGTTCAGTCCTACTAACGCATGAGACTTGTGGTTCTCCTTTTACCAATGAGGAAGACAAAGCTTTAGGAAGTTGAAAAATGCGTTTAAAGTGGCAAAGCTGAGATGTGAACTAAAGCACCCTGGTTGTGGGGCTTGTGCTCTGGCCTGTGGCCGCATCTATAGAGGCTTTTGTGGAACCGGGATGGACAGCCACACCAAAGTCTCTCCCAATGCACCCTGCTGGTGTGACGACTCCCTCCGCAGGACTGCGAGACCCCTGGGGGAAGCAATCTGGTGTTCTACAAATCCTTGCTGGCTCCACTCAGCCTCTGGTTCCACTTCATTGCTCTTAAGTTTACTGACATCAGCTTGAGATTTAAATTTTGTTCTTGATTTGAAAATGCATTCAGATTCTGAATAATGGGAATTTTTTGATTACAAAACAAAAAAGGGAAATTTGAAGTTGATATATATTTCATAAAACTAAAAGGTTAATGCTTCATTTATTTGTTTGAGAGACAGAGAGTTCCCATCCACTGGCTCATGTCCTGAGTGTCCGGGGCTGGGTAGGGGTTGGGCCGAGGCAGGGTTACAGACAGGTTGGGAGCTGGGAAGGCTGTCCGGGCAATTACTGGAGCCATTCCCTTAGGAAGCTGGAGTCAGGAGCAGGGCTGTGCATCAAACCCAGGCCCTCTGATGTGGGGTGCGTGTGTCTTAACTGCCACTGGAACTGCTAGCCATTGATTGGAACTGCTGCTCTTAAATAGCTTTGGTCCATATCCTAGTAGCTATCTTCTTGCTGAAAGTTCAATATTCCAGTAATTTATGCACTGATGGTTTCTTTGTAGTCCTTGTACTTTAAGAACTGGTACTGGCTAGGGAAGTTATCAATTGAATAATTTTATGCTACTGCATAGTTTTGGAAAACCAAAAGTTGGTTGCCTCCTTACCATTTCTTGTTAACATCAATATGACAGCTGGCACTTGGGAGCTTGATACAAGTAACAGCAAGCAGAAATTATCCATATTTTGATCTGGGGTTAGATTGATGCATCATTTAATAAAGACTAGGCCGGAACAAGAACAAGCGAGGGGTGAGGGAGTGGTGGCAGGTTAACAGACGTCAGCCACGCATCAGAGTGCACGCCCAAGGGGTGGGCTTTCGGTGCATTCTGCCCACAGTCCTCTCCTGCAGCACATGAGAAGGCAGACTGTGCAGGCCTGCGAATGCACCTTCCACAAAACCCAGTGGTGAGTCTGGGAAGTTCCCGGGGCCCTGGAGTGCACAGCAGGTCAAGTTCTAATTCCTCTAGAGTCATCAGTGACGAGCCAGAGTCATGTCCCTGACAGAACGCAGCCTAGCAGTGGACACTGAATCCTACTCTTTGATACTGGAGGGGGCTGTCGCAGTTTGAATCAGTAGAGGAAGCACAGGCATTGTCCTCAAGAGAGGCCACCCTGGCCTTCACCTAGAGTTTACCGGATGACATTGTTGGCCTAGATGCCACCCTTGGCACTGCACAGTGGTCAAGGCTGGTCAGGACTTGAGGTGTCAGCTGCGGTTCCGTATCCTCCTCTAGCTGCCTCTTCCCACTTTAATCTGTCTGCCTCTGCAAGTCAGCTGAAAGCGCCTATCTTGCATAGCACGGGGCTCAGATCATCTTCGTGGAGACAGAAGGGCCAATCCTGCTTGCCTGCCACAGTTTAAATGCTGCTACCCATGTGACCACGGCTAAAGGAAGCTTAAAGGGAATTAATTTCCTGTTTGCCTTTCAAACTGGTTTCTTAGATGAAATTTGATAGTAAAGCATTTGAGAGTGATAATTAGTAATTTCATTCCCTCCTGCAGAGCTGAGATTTTTCTAACTGTGTGGACATTGTCCCTATAAGCTACCAAACCCCCAAAGCCACGATCCCATATGGCTACGCTGTATGGAAAATGTGGTTGGCATGAGCGGCACACTTGGGTTGCACAGGCTGAATGACCACACTACACTTTCAGCCAACAAGCATCTGCAGGGCCATCACTCTGTATTTTGCTAGGTCCAGGGAATGAAACGGTGAGCAAACTAGCGCCCCTGCTTACCAGGGGTTGACATTGTTAAGAATCATCCCAACAAGAATATGGGCAACAGGAGCAGAGAGACAGGTGCTAGCATGGGCATTAAGGACAGGATGCAGTCACATGGAAACGGGAAGGCACAGCAGCCGCTTTGGGGCCAGTGGGTGTGTCTAGGTTGGGTACTGTCAGAGGGGATAGACCCCAGGAAAATGATACTGAGGCTGTAGCCTAAAGAATGAATGAGTTATTCTAGGGGATGTGGAGAGGAAAAAGAAGGTGCAGGGCCGGCGCTGTGGTGCAGCAGGTTAAAGCCCTGGCCTGAAGTGCCAGTATCCCATATGGGCGCTGGTTCTAGTCCCAGCTACTCCTCTTCCAATCCAGCTCTCTGCTGTGGCCTGGGAAAGCAGTAGAAGATGGCCCAAGTCCTTGGGCCCCTGCACCCACGTGGGAGATCCAGAAGAAGCTCCTGGCTCCTGCCTTTGGATCGGCGTAGCTCTGGCTGTTGTGGCTATTTGGGGAGTGAACCATCGGATAGAAGACCTCTCTCTCTGTCTCTACCTCTCTCTGTAACTCTTTCAAATAAATAAAGAAATCCTAAAAAAAAAAAAGAAGGTGCAGAGTCCAGGCTGAGGCAGTAGGACCACAGAAATTCCTCACCTGCTAGCACGGCACTCAACTGAAGGTTCTGGGTTCCAGTCCAGCTATTTGGATTGTGGCCTCTGTATTGATTTTTTAAGGACCATTTTCTACCACAGAAAATCTACATAATGGCTAGAGCTCTCTTTAATTGTGGAAAATGTGAATTTAGGAGGTCAAGTCTATTATTATAGAAGGGAACACTCAGACATTTCATGTTCTTCAACAAAGAGCAGCTATCATATAATTTTATAGACTTGGATAAGTTTTAATTCCAAATAGATTTCTAGTCACTGTTTTCTTAATATTAACTTTTATGTTTTGATCCTTCTGGAACATTCTCCCGAGTTGCTATTTTAATAATACGTTTGTTACTAGTCATGGTTTTTAAAAATACTGTAAATTTGAATAATGGGTGATCAGTTTTGCTTTTAATCTTGGAAAATCAATTTTCTCTTTTTAGATTTTTCACTTTGATCAGAATCCCTAAATTGCAATGATCTGCCATCTCAGCTTTATCCCTTTTTCAAATTCTTCTACCGTTAACACAGAAATCACAATTTTATTAATTGCTCCATGAAAGCTGCTGATCTGAGAGTCAGTAACAGCAGAATAATCAAAGTTCTCTGGGGTCTTAGAACGAAGAGGGTGACTTTGAGTTGACTTGGAAGCTTGGCGAGACTATTTGCCCTGGTTAATTTACGAAGTAAGCCAAAACTATAAAATTACCCAGCGTGGAAGGAACTGTGGATGCCAGGTGATTTCCGACAGATGGGATCACCACATTTATTTGTCACAGTACATCATTTCTGATATCAGAAACCTCACCACAAAGTATTTATAGGAAACTAACAGGGCACCTTATGACTCAGTATTCCTCGTTAGACAGCATGGCAATGACTCAGAGTAGTGTGGCATATAATGTCTTGTGTTCAATGAACTTGAGACCACACTAACAGAGTTCAGCAAGAAGGAGGGCAGAAGAGGATCACTTACTTGCTGGGCGCCCGTTCCTGCAAGTTAGTCAAGGCAGCAAAGTTGTTTCGCACGGTTCGCAGGCTGGCCAAGACCTACAACAACAAAGCATACTTTAAACTTCTGCAACTGGGGTCATTTTAATGCACTTGCAAGTGATTTGTTAGGAGAAAGCTTGATATTGCTATTTGCCACTCAGTTTCAGACCCCACTGAGAGGTCTCCTGGCATGCAGTGAAGTCTACATGCACCTGTCTGAGGTGCAGACAGCATGGGCCAGAACCCTCTCCTCCATGCCCATGACCATGGCGGCCATGGCAGCAGTTTCCACTGCACCCTCGGATTCCATAGCCCCCAGTATAATATTCCAGGCAACATACATACACACAGCACTGTTGCATTTGTTTGCAAATCTGAAATAAGGTTAAATGGAACACCAATGGAGATTTACTTTAGGGATATAAATAGGACAAAATGACTCCCGAATTCTCTTGACAATTTCACCATAAATCCCGTCATTTCAAGCCAGCAAGCTAAGTCAATGTCAAGTTGCTTCCTCACCTTTGCCGCATGTACCTCTAGCTTCCACAAAGGCATTTTCCCCCCAGGCTAATGTTATCAGAACCATGATAGAAGAGACCCACAGGGACTCACCACTCACGGAACATGCAACTGCCATGCCTGTTCACAGCGTGTGGCTCACGGAAGATAGCCAATGAGACACTGGATAACCAAAAACACTGACCCAGCATGGCCCCACACATGCCAAGGCAGAACCAGCAGGTGCCACTGTCTCCAGCAGCCCTTCCTTTTTCTAACTGCAGTTGGAATTAGAAATAGCTAAAGAATAAGAAGCAAGCCTGGGGCAGGAAAGTTATAAGAGGCCACTTCCCACTGCCCTCTCACTTCCTCCTATGTTGTGTGGCTTCCCCAGGATGAGCCCTCAACCAGGGTACTTCCAAAAGCCATGGCATGAGAGAAAGGAATGACATTCCTATCTTTGGTCTGGCACTATTTTGGCACAAAGCATTCTGAAATCTGTGCATGGCTTGTCATAACTCACAACACTTCACTTTCCATGAACATGTGGGAGTGCCCTTGTACCAGATGGGATTACAGGTGATCTGGAGGACAACTCAAATGTTCAGTTTATCTAAAACAGATTTAACGTGTTCCACTAGGCACAATGGATCAACCCAGACTGCCTGGCTCGATTTCATATTAAGGCTGTGAACTCGGACGGGTTACATCATCTCCCTGTGCCTCGGTTACCCCATGTGTAAAACAGGAATCGTAGTATCTGCTTCATGGGCTTGTTGTGAGGATCGAACGAAGTGACAGGTTAGGGGTCAAGAACAGGGTTTGGCAAATAGAAAGCCCTCAGGGAGGGGGGCAGCCCACTGTGGCAACATCACACTGGGTTCATGATTTGGCGTGCACATGGGAACCTGTTTAATGTCTGCCCTTGGAAGCATACGGCATCAATTAAAAGGAATTTCTAATTGCTCCAGGGGTCCCAGAATGGTTTCCAGCATTTTTTCATCCAACAAAGACCTAGTGTAAAAATCAGGCTTTTTTATTTTTTGTATACAAAAGTGCCTCCGATATTTGTCCTTATTTTTAAAATGACTTTTATTCGTGTGAGTCCAGTGGGTCCCCTGAAGGAGTTAATGGTGTTTCCTAAGCAGCCAGACATGATGAACTCAGGCACTGGAAAACCCTGGCTCATTATCGCATGTAAACAACTCCCAACTCCAAAGGTCAGGCTGGCTATGACGGAGTAGCCACATAGCCAGCTGCTGACATCATACTGCGAGGTCTTTCATGAGCCGTGAAACCCTGAATGATGCCGAAATAAACTGGATAAATGATCCCCTGCCATTTGATAGCGCAGCCTTAATTTGGGCTTTAAGAAGTGAACATCAAACATTCGAATAAAGCATTTTAAAGAAGGTTATTACACCAGCTAACCGATGCCTTTCCTATCAAAAATTTTAACCTTGTGAATTCTGACATTTTCATTCTGATACACAATCACTAACTTTACTGCATTGGATAGCTGGGTTTGATAAAAATGGATTGCAGGCAATTCTTGTTCTATGCTCATTTGAAAGGAAACTTTAGTTCCTGAAAATATTTAGGTAGAGAATTTTGCCTTTGTTGTAAGAAAGATATTAAATTAGATTGTTTTGTCCAGGTTTCTCGTTTAAATGCTATATATTTACTTTTGAATACTCTGTATCTTCACATACTGCTGAATTCAACCAGGAAAATGTATTATGAAACCAAAAGTCTCCCCTTCACTAATTAATACAGAAATAAAACTGTTATTTCTGAGAAGGGGCAGGTGGATGAACTTGAGAGGGGTACTGTTCTATTTCTTAAACTGTCTATTTTACTGTTTTTTTTTTTTTTTTTAATTTGACAGATAGAGTTAGACAGTGAGAGAGAGAGAGAGACAGAGAGAAAGGTCTTCCTTCCATTGGTTCACCCCCAAATGGCCGCTACGGCCAGTGTGCTGCACCGATCCGAAGCCAGGAGCCAGGTACTTATCCTTGTCTCCCATGCGGTGCAGGGCCCAAGCACTTGGGCCATCCTCCACTGCCTTCCCGGGCCACAGCAGAGAGCTGGCCTGGAAGAGGAGCAACTGGGACAGAATCCGGCGCCTATATGGGATGCCAGCACCGCAGGCGGAGGATTAGCCAAGTGAGCCATGGCGCCGGCCTCTAATTTACCGTTATTCCTTGTACTTCACATAACCACTGGATACACTTTTTAGATGTCTCCCAGTGTGCGCATCAGCAGGAAGCTGGAATTGGGAGCAGCACCTGGACTTGAACCCAGGGCTGCTGGTGTCCTGAGTCATGGGTCCACACCTTTGCTTTTCCTTCCACAGCAGCTTCTAGCCTCCTTGAAGTCACTGCTTTCAGAACTGTAGTCAGAGTTACCCTGTTCCTGTAATTTTCTTCACTCTTTTATGTTTGCTAAATCAAAAGTCTCTGGGGTTTCTCCAAACAGCATAATATGGCTGGAAAATGAAGGTCACTTCTTTCTCTTTTTCCCCTTCAGTATAATCTGTTACCATCTGACAAACATCAGGAGTGATGAGAAGAACTTGTGTGCGCATCTTAGTGGAGAAATGCTGACGGTGTCACAGGGACACTCTGGACACAGATGCTCACTTGTTAGCCCGTGGGGACAGACGACAGGGGAACTTTACAACATGTATGGGAAAATGGAAGTAAAAGACAGCTTTATCTTTCACGCAATGGATCTCGAAACTCAGGCATAGTCTTTTCATACTACGTAGTAGCAGTGAGATTTTTGATGACCCCTCACAGATACTCACGCTCGTGGCTCTCTGACTCCCCGAGGCATTCCCAGCCATTTATTAACCCATAGGTTTCACTGGAAACCGCGGGAAAATGTCAGCGTCATTAAACAGTTAAACAACTGGACATCATGGGGGGGATCCCTTGTGCTATATACATTTGATGCCACCAGATGGCAGCAAAACACAGACCATGAATTGCATTGTGGGCAGAGGATGGGTAGGGTGAAAGAATATCTTGCCTCAAATTCACCAGAGGGAACCTCTGGAGCCAAATTCGGATAACTTAGGAAATACAAAAGTCATTTTAATTGAAGAGAAAACCTTTTCAAGTTATGTTCTGGTTACACCATATGAAATTGCTCTTGTGATAGGTCAAAAAAAGGTAAATATTGACAATTTCACAAGGTTTGATCTAAAAAGAATTTTGATACCTGGAAGATGATCTTTGTGATTTATATTGATGATGGCTAAAGAAAAGCTAAAATGCATTAGCAGTGACATGAGGTAACTATGCCCTTTCATGGTATGGGCAGAAGCAGCCGGGGAAACTTTACAAGCTCAGAGGCTGTGTGTCGCACCTGTGCTTAGCGTAGCCCAGGAGCTGTGCATTGGTTGGATTAAAGGTAAAATGCTACAGATATCCCTGCCCTGATTCCAGCGGGGCATGTGTTCTTGGTCTTCTCCTGGGAGGGTCTCTCCAGGGGTCCAGGATAACGGTCTGGGTGTTTCCTGTCTTCGGTCCTCAAACATTCCACTTCTTTCATCCTTCCACACTTCCAGGTGGGAATTCCAATCCATTCAGTGTATTACAACGTGGGCAAACCACACACTGTGGGAATGCTGAGACCAGAGGCAGCAGAAGGGGCTTCCGGCATGTCATTGGCATTACGCCTCTTAGCAGCCCCTGACCTCCCCAAACCACTGGTCTACCTGATACGGAACTCCAGGGAAGATGAGGCGGGGGATGGTGTAGAGCCAAGGCAGCGGGATTCTCTCAATATCCTATCCAAAGACTCAACACGAACATAGGCAGATTGAAATATGAAAAATATTTAAAGCTGCCACTTGGATTGAAGAGGATTGAAGGGATTGTGGGCTTAGAGGGGAAGTGTACGAAGTGGGAGGTGGGAAAGAGCTGGGGTTGAACACCCAAAAATTTTTAACACTGGCAGCATTTTAGACACGGGAATAGGACATGGAGGGACAGAGCAAGATCCCATCTGCAAATCCCTTTATCCAAGATGCTTCAGTTTCCAGTATCCCACTCAACAGACCAGAGCACTTGCCTATCTCTGAATGACTTGCTAAAGTCTCATGGAACTGAGCAGTTTCCTTTCTTCACATCACAGGAAATCATGCTGATTCGTGCTTTGGAGGAGTGCTCAGGCCTAATGAAATGGGCAACAAGAGAGGCAGAAGACGAGACGGACCAGGGAGAACTGGAGCACTTCAGACCCGAGGGGGCTGTCTCTACGAATCACTGGAAGGAAAATACTCACAGGGAAATAAATCCAAAGGTCTATAAGGAAAACTATAGTTATTTTAAGGTTTAGAAGGATGGGAAACGTTCTGCCTCTTGTTTTTATTTATTTTCTGGTTTTTTTTTTTTACTCAAAATATTTTATTTTGAGAGCACTGTAGCTTTTTCACCAGAATCTAATGTGAAAGTTCAAACCCTAAGTCACACTGGGAAAAGAGGATAATCCTTTGGCCTACTTGGACCGATCATTTCCTGCCCTAAACCATCTGCTTTCTGTCCACTGGTGACGGCATTTACAGCTAGCGCAGGCCAGATGATGTTGGTATCACTTCAACAGATATAAACATCTTATATAGTAAGCATCATAATATTTAGCAACAAGTAGTAAGTGCTCTACCCTGTATTTTTTATTTTTTTTTGACAGATAGAGTTAGAAAGTGAGAGAAAGAGACAGAGAGAAAGGTCTTCCTTCTGTTGGTTCACCCCCCAAATGACTGGCCGCTACAGCCAGTGCACTGGGCCAATCTGAAGCCAGGAGCCAGGTGCTTCCTCCTGGTCTCCCATGTGGGTGCAGGGCCCAACGACCTGCAGGGCCATCCTCCACTGCACTCCTGGGCCACAGCAGAGAGCTGGCCTGGAAGAGGGGCAACCGCGACAGAATCCGGTGCCCCAACAGGAACTAGAACCTGGGGTACCAGTGCCACAGGCAGAGGATTAGCCTAGTGGGCCATGGCGCCGACCTACCCTGTATGTTAAAAGCCTGGAAGAGTTAGTGGCTTGGGCAACAATACATGGCAGTGGGACCCAACCGGACTTAACAGAAGGTCACAGATAAATGGATGCTATTGGGACTTCCTGCTTCCCCAAGTATATTCTATCAGTGGGAAAACTATTGTGTATTTGGGACCGGTGCTGTAGAGTAGCGGGTAAAGCTACCCCCTGCAATGCTGGCATCCCATAGGGGCGTCAGTTTGAGTCCTAGCTGTTACACTTCTGATCCAGCTCTCTACTATAGCCTGGGAAAGCAGTGGAAGATGGCCCAACTCCTTGGGCCCCCTGCACCCATGTGGGAGATCCAGAGGAAGCTGCCGGCTCCTGGCTTCGGATCAGCACAACTCCTTTGCAGCCAACTGGGGAATTAACCAGAGAGGAAGATCTCTCTCTCTCTCTCTCTCTCTCTCTCTCTCTCTCTCTCCCCCTCTCCCTCTCCCTCTCCCTCTCCTTCTCCCTCTCCCTCTCCCTCTCTCTTTCTCTCTGCCTCTCCTCCCTCTGTGTAACTCTGACTTGCAAATAAATAAATAAATCTTTAAAAAATTTAAAGAAACTATCCTGCATTTAACAGTCTATTTTTTTTTTTTTAATTCTAGTGGAGCTTTCCACATCTTACATCCTTGTAAAGGGCCAAATGTGCAGGCTGTGATGAAGCTCCATGAGAAGACTTAATCCATTTCTGGGGGCAATGGCCACCCTCTGCAAGGTGCTGCGAGTCACTCAGCTAGTTATCAGCAAAGCTTCCAAACCCACTGCAGGCTCATTGCCAGGCATCAGGTGCACATTAGACAGAGATGGTTTATATTGCAAGTCCCAATTTCAAGGGAATTGAGGACATCTTTTTCATTCAAAGCTTACCAACATGTACTAAATGGTATTTAGATATTATGTGTAGAATATATGTAACAGATTGAAATCCTATTGGTCTTCTGGAGATTATAGGTATACCACAAAGAATGATGGCAGAGATCAAGTGAAATTTATTAGTCTATTTGTTAGAGATAAATACTTGCTACTTGAAGTCAGAAGACAAAATATCACTTTTTTTTGACTAAGTATTTTTCCTTATAAATCTGGAGATTTTGGTTGGAAGTAAGAACAGCTCCCAAATAAATCAGCCTCAAATGACTATTTCTACCTTTGATGATGGTTGTTTATATTGCTTTGTCTGATTTTATCTGTTTAGCTCTTGGCTCTTAGATAAAAAAAAACTCTAAGTTCTCAATGCTAATCAATTAATAATTTTTAGCTTTATGATATTTTCTACCACAAAATATTCTTGAAATGAGTGTAAGTTTTTCTGAACATAGAAATATAGGCACTAGAAATAATACATGATTTTTAGCCAAACTCTAAGCAAAAAAAAAAAACTTAGACCCCTCACAGGGATGGTGATTGCATTTGATTTTAATTTCCTGCAATAATTTTAAAAACATCTATTATACATTATGTTATTTATGGAGTAATTAAATTTCTGTCTTATAGTAATAATAAAATATCAGAGAATTTTAAAAAGTAGACTATATAAATCCCAATACTGGTTTTATTCATTATCTAAAAACATCATCTATTAGCCCATTGTCAAGATGAAACAGCAATTCCAAGTCTGTAGAATTATGTCAATTACAAATAAAATTTATGAAATATCACACTCTAGAAACCATGCTGAGTGTTTTACAGGTTTGATATCACTTAAGCTTCCTCACAACTCAATGAAACCGGTATTCTTAGAACTGTCATCTGAGGGAGGAGGAAAAGAGGCCCGGGACAGGTCAGCACCTTGTTCAAGGCCGTTCAGTTGGCACGAGGAGGCCAGAGTTTTAGTGCGGGCCTGGGTGTCCCTCATTCAGTCCCTAATTTTGCCATCTGGAAACCAAGAGGCGCAGGGAAGTTCAGTGGGCTGCCCGAGGTGAGCCAGCCACGGGAGACACAGCCCTGATTATAATTATTAGCGTCTCTCTGGATTGCTTGTATTTCACTATTTAACAATTCTCATTAGTCAGCTGTGGTTTTAAACCTGTTTCATGACCCAGGATCAATCCGTTTTCCCCTATTCTGTCCCTAGTTGTTGATAGACAGCAGGAGCTCCCTACTCGTCTTGCACACTGGAGAGATGGGAGGTCTTCAAAACACCCCGCCCCATGCACCATTTTTTTGACTTAATGCAGTTGGGGTGCAGCCCGGGTACTGGATTAAGAGCGCTCTGGCTGGATCCAATGTGTAGCTAGCACTGAGAGGCCCTGGCCTACACAAAGAACATCCACTCATTCATCTTTTGCTAGATACTGCAAATACTTTAGGTCATTTTATCACCTCCTTGCCTCTACATTATGTGGCTAAAATATTTTCACAATTTGAATGCCTAAAAAGGAACAAATAACCATAAATATTTCACTCAGCTAAATATTTGCATGAATTATATATGTAAAAAAAGGGGTCAATGAGGTGTCAGGATGAATTGAATTGCTGTGTTTAGGTAACTGCGCAAGACCAAATTACCCTAAGTGTAAGCTATTCCATACTATAGCCTTCTGCTTCTAATGCTATATTAGTTAAGGAACTACAATACTATATATAAGTATGTATAAGTATATATATATACACACACACACTGTATACAAGTATATGCTATATATTAAGTACTATATCCCTTAGGTAACTTTGAAGCAAAGACACTGTTTGGGTCTATGGATTTATAGAAACCAGATCAATACAGCCAAAGTCGTAGGCTCCACCCCTCCCTTTGAATTACTTGAATGAGCCACAGAAGTTGCATTTATACTTGCATTTGATTGACAATTAAGAACCAGACCCAGTCTCCCAAGTTAAATCCTCCGACTTGTGAGAAGCCTACCCAGGCACTGAGCTGTGCTTACCTGAGCAAATGGAGTCACAATCAAGTCATCTCCGTGTCTGAAAAAGAAACCAGATCCCGTGTTAGAGGTCACCAACAGCGCTATGAGCACTTGTGAGCAATAGCACACAGTAAATTCCACTTCCACAATTCCCACAGAGAATTACAGTAATTCCATCCTTATTCTTCAGCACAGGCTCCTTCCGGCCGCTGGACTGAAACACAGCTTGTGGGATGGTAACCATTGTCCAGCTCCCTGGGTAGAATGTGAGATTTCTTGATCATCAACCAAGGTCACTGTTGCTTTTTAAGAGCACAGAGGAGAAGCCAGAGCAGTGCCAGAGTTCCAGCAGGGGGGCCCATCTTTTACTTTTGGGCCTCTTAATGTAGATCGTAGTAGGGGCTCTGTGGAAGGAAGCTGCCACCGCAGCCGCTTTGGCCAGAGGACCCTGGGCCACGCAGTGTCTGAAGGTGAGAAGCATCGAGTGTTCCGCATCATCGTGCCTAAATCCTGGACAGGCCAAGGACTGCAGGCGATACGGGACTGCATCATAGGCTAATAAAAACCTGTTGAGGCTTCTCAACTGACTCACGTCCCAGCCACTGCCGTTACGGCAGAATGTCACCTCGTGTGTGCTGTTGCTGTAGCAACCTTGGCAACACCACGCCTGGGATGCAGGAGCAAGGTGTCACACTGACGTGTCTTGGAGAGGGAGGAAAAGGCTAGTGAAGCTGTGCAACGTTCACTGTGGAGGAACGTAAGAAAGCAGGGCCCGGGAGTCTTTTGTGGCATTTCTTAGCATGAGGAATTCGCGAGAGGCATTTCCAGACTCTCCATGGACTGCTTCCTGACCTCGCCGGCCAAAACGCTTCCATCAAAAGTGAATGTAGTTACTCTACACCCAAAGCTTCCTGGACATGACCGTAACGGAGAACAGTGTGACTGGACTGTTGGATCATTCATGAACCATCTGAAGAGAACCCAAGGACCTAAAACGGCGCTCACGAAATATGCAGCAGCGCGAGGAACATATGGATGATGTTAGCAAACGGATCACGGCCAATAGTTAGGCCAGTAGTTACAGTCACCAGGAAATCATGCACACATTTTGAAAATAAAAAACAGGGAGAGTAAAGGCAGAAAACACACTTTGGAGGAAGCCTGTGTATCTGTGCACCCCTGGTGCTGGATCTAGGAGCACACTGTACCGGGCGCTTACTCTTTGTAGGGATCATTCATGGAATCCCAGACCCTAGGAAGCTTGCACTTTGAGTTTGAAGATTATGCTACGAAGGAGGCAACTGAGGTTCAGAAAACCACCTGGCCTGTAAGCTACTAAATGGCAGAGCCGGAATAGACATCAAACCAGGTTTGCCTGAGGCCGAAATCGGAAAGGTTTCCTCCTGGAGAAATGGCCCATGGTGGGAACAGGCCGGCTTCGCTGAAGAAGTAAGAAGGTCACAATGCATAGGTAGCAAGGGAATGCGCGCTCACGGGGGCCGAGGAACTGCCTGGCTGTGAAAGAACAAGATGTAGCTTCTCTACATCGACAGTGAGTGGCCCAAAGGAGCTAGGGAATGCCACGCAGACCAGCGAGTGAGGAGTGGGAGGGAGCCCCTGCAGCCCCAGCACAGCCCGTGAGAGGGCTTGGCTTCTGCGCTGGATGGAGGCGTGGGCTGGAATGCCAGCTCTGTCACTTTCTACGTGTGCGGACTTGTCTACACTGCAAAATCTCTCTCTTGCCTGGGTCTCTGCAAGGGACAGAAAGGAAGACAATAGCACACATGTATAGTGTATACAGTGTTGTTTGGGAATGAAGCAAGTTAAAAACGTTCGGTGTTCAGAAATGTGCTTAGCACATAGTGAATGTTCAATAAACACTATCTATATTAATAATAATTAGTTATAAATATTTTCATATCTCAATGACTTTTGGCCTGCAACGCAATCAGGGAACTGTGAAGACTCAGAAGATGATCACTTAGTTAAGAAAGACTCGAGGCCGGCGCCGCGGCTCACTTGGTTAATTCTTCGCCTGTGGCGCCGGTACCCGGGGTTCTAGTCCCGGTCAGGGCACCGGATTCTGTCCTGGTTGCTCCTCTTCCAGTCCAGCTCTCTGCTGTGGCCCGGGGAGGCAGTGGAGGATGGCCCAGGTGCTTGGGCCCTGCACCCCATGGGAGACCAGGAGAAGCACCTGGCTCCTGGCTTCGGATCGGCGCAGCACGCCAGCCGCAGCGCGCCTGCAGTAGAGGCCATTTGGGGGGTGAACCAATGGAAGGAAGACCTTTCTGTCTCTCTCTCTCACTGTCTAACTCTCCCTGTCAAAAAATAAAATAAAATAAATCAATAAAATAAAAAGAAGGATTTTTGAGCCATTGTGACAGGCCTCTAAAGGAATGGAACTTATTATTTTCTGTTTTTTAATGTTTATTTACCTATTTTCATCTACTTGAAGGCAAAGCAACAGAGAGAGAGAGAGAAGCACAGAGACCTTCCATCTGCTAGTTAACTTTCTATTTTATATTTTTTAAGATTTATTTATTGGGGCTGTGGCTAGTTTTTGGGTCTCCCATGTGGGTGCAGGGGCCCAAGGACTTGGGCCATTTTCCACCGCTTTCCCAGACCATAGCAGAGAGCTGAATTGGAAGTGGAGTAGCTGGGACTAGAACCAGCACCCATATGGGATGATGGTGCTGCAGACAGCGGCTTTACCTGCTCTGCCACAGTGCCTAGGAACAGGGGACCAGTTTAGAGAATAGAGGGGATAAGGACCTAAACTAAATCAGTGGTAATTTAGAGAAAGGGAAAAAGACAATATTAAAGACGTCATAACAGATGAAAAGTTTGAAAATTTTAAACACTTACAAAGTAAGGAGAATGTTATCATGTTAGGCACATTTTATATACAATATCAACAACTACTAAAAACATGTGGCAAGGTCGCTGATATTATTCCCATTATGCAGATGAGAACATTGAGGCTCCAACTAGGCAAAGTCGCAGAGCTGGTAAGCTGCACAGCTACTCCCGGCAGGGGCCCCTCTTATGTCACTGGCTGACTCCTGCAGAACAGGTAAAGAAAAGCAGAATCAAGGGAAATAGTTGAAAAAGGGCAGCGGTCACCACAGGAATCTGGGGAAGACGAGAGATCACATCCAAATGGCAAATTCCAAAATTAGGCCCATAGCTGGCCTCTTAGATTTCTTCCCTGACCTGCCATTCTGACCTTGCTTTCTGGATGTTGACTATAGGCAAAATTTAGAACTGAAACTCCTCTCATGTACTCATTTTGAAACAGTAACCTACCTCTGGTAGAACAACTAAGAAACAAAGATGCTCCAGTGTTGAAAAACCAGGAGTACAAACTGCAGGCTGCAGCATGCTAGCATCTGACAACCGTCTATACACACAGGCACCTCAGAGTCCACTCAGCCCAAATATGTGTGCAAATGGTGAACCAGGCAGTCGACTGTGTACTAAACTGTGTGGATATCTCTACTGGGTTACAAGCCAAAATCCCTAAGAGATAATCCCAGTACATGTACACACAATATATCACATTCAAGATACTCCTATAGTTACTAAAGATTATTAGTTAAAAATCATCATTCAACGATGGGAGACAGATTAAACAAGGAGAGAAGACATGCCACATGTGTCTACTCAATTTGGCAATCCAATCAGCTATTAATCTGATTCAACACAGGACAAGGCTGAAGACACTGCTTTATACATGGAGTAGAGGCAGTCCTGAGGGCCGACCCACAGTTACATGAAAACCAGACACTTTCTCGAGGTCCGGTCTTTTCTTTCATTTTATTCTTAATAATTGCTCAGATACAAAGCTTATTTTCTAAGAATTAAATCACCTTGATGAAGACATATCACCAATCTGAAATAAATCCATGGAAACAAGTCCTCTATTTTTTTTACATGAATTATATTGGATTTGAATCACTCAAAACTCAAAACGATTGCATCTTTATCAAAACAGGTTTTTTTTTTCCCCCTTTGGTTGTATTTAATTAATTCCCAAGTATTGTAGAAGATGTACTCATATTTAGAATCTACCCATTTAAAATCGTCTTGCATTCTTTTTCTGTTGAAACACAAAGAAAGGAAACTTTAATTTTAGTGATGGAGATAGGTCAGTTTTTTAAAGTGCCCAGAAATGGCTCCTGCCAAGTATGTCAAGGTTGCCTCATTTGAGTAACTGTAATGATTCCTAGCATTTCACTGATAACTGTCCTCAAAAGGAAGACAATGCTTTTCAAAAGTATCTAATGTTTCAATTATCTTTGAATATGTACCTAATATACAATTCAAAATCTTTAGCCAAGACTTCAACTCAATAGTAACACAGGTCTTTCCAGGCATATTATCACAAATATAATGGTGAAGACAAAGTATATTTTAATTTGTGATTCAAAAAAACTAATTACAATATACACATACATTTTAATTGTGTCCTATAACTTCGTCATCATAGTTTTCCAAAACAGATTCTATGGTTAGGATCTGCAGAAAATTAATTTTGTTCTTCTATATCATTTTGCTTACAGGATATGTGGTCTTAACGAATCATATAATCACACATTTTTTTTAAAAAAGCATATGAAATAATTCAGAAATGGAGCCTCTTGGCCACCAAGGCCATGGGTACTTTAAGTTGACTAAAGTGGGTTAGGAGGGACTGATACCTCCCTGGAAGTTGGGGCTTCCTGAGACTGGAGTTCGCTGTTCGGGTCTCCTGTAAATTGGCTGAGTCGCTAGATTCACAGTTGCACATGCAGTATTATGTGCAGACCTGAAACTGTACTCTTCGGTGACATGAATTTGGGGGCAGAATTATATAATACTGTTTATATAATGTAGTATAATATATATAGTATAATATAATACTATTATTCATTTAAATGAAACATAATCACAACAAACTTTAATTTAAAAACAACTGCGTTTGGATTTATGGGGAAAATCGCTTTTATTCACAATTGGGATGTTCGTGGGGCACAGCTGGGGAGAGGCTGGCGGCTGGGGGTTCTTAAGGAAAAATGTCATTTTGACACTGTACGTACACCTGTGGAGGAGGAGGAGGTCGGTACCTGGGTAACAGCCACAGCAGAGTACTTGTGAAAAGTTCCTAGAACAGACAGGATGAGCCACTGCAGGTCACCTGAGGGAGTCAGTGTGACACTGGTCTTGAGTATCACGATGTGGAAGCTATGCCACATGCTCAGTCACCTCCCCTGGTTACTTAGGGGGAAGGGGGTGACCCCAAGTCACCCTCTCTTAGCCCCATGGAATCCTGTCTGTCCCTTCTCCCAAGGAGGACTTGCTGGGTCCCCAGCCAGCATGACTAGAGGCAGGAATACCACTCTCAACAGGACATCACTGCTGGTTCTATTTTTTTATTATTATTATTTTTATTTTCCAATGACAATGCATTCATGAATTCCTACTTTGTACACGTTTTCCATCTTTTCTCTACGACATTTTTATTTTCTACTCACATCTTTATTTTCTGTAATAGAAAGTGAGAAATATGGAGAAGAAACTGAAAGACAGGCATCCAAAGCTAAACCCTTTTATGGAGAGCAGGTTGGGATAGATAAAGTATTTAGGCACAGAAATAGTAGGGAAACAGGTCCCCAAACACATGCTTTGAGGAAGAGTTATCAACTGAGGGTTGGTGTGTAAACCCGGTCTTTGTAAACTTTCTGATCTTCTGTGCTTCACCCTCTCTTGCCGTAAAACTAGAAAGACGTTCTTTTCTGGTGTGTATCACCCAATTAGGGAATTCATAAACAGGTAGAAATTGTACTCTGAAATTCTAGTCTCTTCCCTCATTCTCAAAACTATCATCCATTTATCAATTCATTCTTGATCTATCTCCTCTAAATTACAGAGAAACAAGTGACTCATTTTTACAACACACGTATTTCTGGAAGCCTAGGCTATTTGACAATGCCTAAGAATTAGCTATAGGAGGACTCATATCTACTCTACTCACCACTTTCAACTCCCATCCTCATGGAGGTATGGGCATATAAAACATACAAACAAGGACATAATCCAATCTATTCAAACTTCTGAAAAAGTTACAGATATCATAGAAACATGGAGGAATCCAGAAAAAACTTAAATAAACCACCCAAACATAACTCTTCATAAAATTTTCCTTCTGGGGATGTATGAGCACCTAGATGTTACACATGACTTTCATGGAATAATGATTTTTCATAAAATTAGAATCACAGTGTATATTAAATTTGTGCTCATAGAATTAACTTCTATTGAATCATGAAAAATTTTACATGCGTTTATTCTTTTACAACATTCTAGTGACTTCAGTCTAGGTTCAGTTATCTCTAAAATCTTCAAGTAGATATCAATCCAAATGTATGTAAGAATGATTTTATCTTAAAGAAAACAAAATATTGAAACAATTGAAATAGACTCAGTTCAAGTCATTTAGTCATTCACTTATTCATTTAAAAGCTATTTACTAAAGAAAACATGCTGGTTTTGGTAAACACTCAGAAGACAAAGCTTACTACGAAAATATGACAGAAATTGGGTTTCATGGGGATCTTAAATATTCTATGTTGCTACCCTTTTAAATTAAATTAGTGAAACTATAGCTTTTGACAATCAAAGCATTCTGGAAAAGTACTAAGAATATTTTGCATAACCAATTTACGTTTTCCACATGTATCATTTAAAAGTGATCATTTATTTTTCCAGAAGCTTATTTGACCAAGCAAATACATCATATTTAAGAATACAATGAACCCTTGAAAATTACTTACAAAGGCCACATCATGACTCTTGATCAACTCCTTGGAAAATAAAACAAAAATCACATGAAATCTGTATTACATTGGTGTTAGATGTGAAGGTATGGGTCCTTTTAATCTGGAACTAGCTCCACTGTACTTGTCTCTATGAAATCCTAGGGAATGAAGTTCCTAACAGAACAGGGCCAACCTCAGTCTCAAGTGAATGTGATATTTCTCTTTGAAACTATTACAACATAGATTAAAGTAATCCATTTAACGCAAAGACTTATATTAAAAATCACAAATACTCTAACTTGGATTTTGGAAAATATTTCTAATAACTTTTTGGAAATTTAAGAATTTAAAAAATGATAGTTAATATATGGAAAATTAAAAGTGTTCAGTACCGAATGAGGTAGAATCTTCCAAATAGAAAATTTTCAAGGTCAAACTCCAAGTAACACGTGTGTATAATCATATTGGCCTATACAGCTTTGCGGGTTTTTTGATAATGCTAAATACAGTTCTCAGGCAACAAGTTATAATGATTACCTCCAGTTGAAGTGCACAGTGGTAACTGCATTCCTAGTAGCATGAAAAGGAGAGACCAGATTACAGCCCTTTCCTCAACTTTAACAAGAGAAGCTAACATTCTACAAAAATTAGGTAAAAGAGTGCTCACCTGGCCATTTAATTTCAAAAACAGCCAGCCTTACGTACTTTTTCCCCTTCCTTTATACCCTCATTGTAATTTTCAGTAGACTGGACTGGACATTTGTTCAGTAGTTTCTTTCACTAATGCCCAGCAAAGTGATTTGAAATCTTGTTGGCTTCAGCATTGAAGGCCTTTGAAATTTATTATCATTATTTTTGATTTGTTTAAAAGGATATCAATATAATTCTTTTAAAACATCAGAGTACAAATATCTGAAGAAACTGTAAATAATCATGCCAATCGCTACAAGTAATTATAATTGTTATAAAAACTGACAACTGATGTTTATCATATGATGACTCTGAAAGCACTGTACAAACCATGTTACAATGGTGACATCTTACTAAATTCTTTCTGTAGGTGAGGAAAAGGGGGCCCAGGAAAAACAAAAATCCCCATGCCCAGGAGGCTATGAAGCCATATTCAAATTCACATGCGTAACTTTGGGGCTCTGCTCTTAAATCCTTCAATCCTGCAACTACAATGCACTTACTAATGCCAAAGGCACACTGAAAACAGTGCCTAGGCTTCAGCAAGCTCTCCATTTCATGAAGATGATATGATAGGGATAACAAATAGAAGTTACACACAAATGAAAAACTATGTCAACATAAAATCAAAACAACAACACATGATCAATGACTTACAAAATGAGTTCAGTCTGCCTAACGATTTTCATGTCTGACAACCCTAAAACAGGATAATTTTTGTATGATAGTTCTGTCTCAGAGTTAGATAATATGCCCATAAACAGAAAAGTCCTGTGAGGCTAGTATACAAGGCCACTTCAGGAACTTCATGGAAACGTGTATTAGGAAAAAAAAACCCATGTGTGGACTTAAAAACTGAAGTTCCCTCATATACATACATTAAAAATTACATATAACTACCTATATGTAAAATTAGATATGTATATTATGGGTGTGTTCTGTGCATGTACAATCCCAGGGAAGCTTTGTTGCCTCTCACTGTTTTCATATAACTTTGATTTTCTGCCTTTCATATTTCTTTCTTCTTTTAAAAAAGATTTATTTATTTATTTGAAAGGCAGAGTTACAGAGAGACAGAGATAGAATCTTCCATGTGCCGGTTTACTCCCCAAATGCCTGCAGCAGCCAGGCCTGGGCCAAATTGAAGCCAGGAGCCAGCAGCCAGGATTTCCACCTGAGTCTCCCACGTGGATGCTGGAGTCCAAGCACTTGGGCCATCTTCTACTGCTTTCCCAGGCACGTTAGTGGGGAGCTGGATTGGAAGTGGGTCAGCCAGGACTCAAACTGATACTCATATGGGATGCTGGCACCATGATGCTGAACTACAAGGCGGGCCGTTCTGCCCTCTATATTTCAGATAAGAAACCAAAAAGGAACTGTAGGGGCCAGTGCTGTGGCACAGTAGGCTAAGCCTCCACCTGTGGTGCCAGCATCCCATATGGGCGCCGGTTCTAGTCCCGGCTGCTCCTTTTCCAATCCAGCTCTCTGCTATGGCCTGGAAAAGCAGCAGAAGATGGCCCAAGTCCTTGTGTCCCTGTACCCACGTGGGGGACCTGGAAGAAGCTCCTGGCTCCTAGCTTTAGATGAGCTCCTCTTCAGCTGCTGCAGCCATTTAAAGAGTGGATCAGCAGATGGAAGACCTTTTTCTCCATATCTCCTTTTCTCTCTCTGTAACTCTACCTCTCAAATAAATAAAAATCTTAAAAAAAAAAAAAAGGAACTGTGGGGAAAGACTCATCACCATCCTTATCAGCTTATTATTATTTCTTCCCTATTTACTCCATGGAAAACTCTATAAAAAACGTGTTTTTTACACATAACATTTTAAGTTGAATTTCCTATGATTTAAAAATCTCATTTAATGTAAAAAAAGGATATGACCTTAGAAGGTACCTAGTCTTCTGAAATGTAGAATATTTCCTCATTCATAATTAGCATTTTAAGAATTAAGAAAAAATTTAATAGCAAAAAAACAACCTGCTTAAAAAGTGGGCAAAGGTCTTGAATAGACATTTCTCAGAGCAAGACACACAAAAGGCCGATAGGTATACTAACAGGTGCTCAGCATCACTAATCGTAAGGGGACACAAATTAAAGCCACAGTGATACGGCACCTCAACATCTACAACAACGCCCTTTATGAAAAGCAAACAAACAAAGCGAACAAATGCCAGGGAGGCTGTGGAGAACAGAGGATACTCATACGCTGACGGTGAGAATGTAAATCAGTACAGCTATTGTGGAAAGCAGTTCTGGGGGTTCGTCAAAACATCGAAAACAGAACTACCTTATGACTGGCAATTCCACTTTTAGCTATATGCCCAAAGAACAAAATCAGCATGTTAAAGTGTCTGTACTTCCATGTTTGTTGCAGCATCATTCACAATAATCAACATTTGGAATCAACCAAAGCATCTATTAACAGGTGACTGGATACAAAAAAATGTGGCATGCATACACATGGAATCCCAGTGTTACAATGTGCAGCAATGTGAATGACAGTGGAGTGCATTCGGCTTAGTGAAGTAAGCTAGGCACAGAAGGACAAATACTGCAAGATGTGGTGTAGATGTGGAATCTAAAACAACTGAACGTACAGAAGCACATAGTAGAATGGTGGTTATTATGGTCTGGAGGCGGGAGCAATTAGGAGATGCTGGTTCAAGGTACAAAGTTTCAGTTAGATGAGAGAAATTAGTTCAAAAGATCTTATGTACATGCTGTTGACTGCAATGTATAATAATGCATGCTATGCTTGAAAAATACTAAGAAAATAGATGTTAAATGTTCTCCTTATGCTAGAATGTGTTATATTTTGGTTTTCTGATAACAGCTCTTTAGAATAAGGAGATATCTCATTGTGACTTTGATTTGCACTTCCTTGATAATTGGTGATGGTGAGCATATTGTCTTGTTCCTGTTAGCCACTGTATGCCTTCCTTAGGGAAATATCTGCTTAGATCTACTGCCCATTTTTACATTTGGTTATTTGTTCCTTTGCTATTGAGTTGTTTGAGCTCCTTAAATATTCTGGTTATTAATCCCTTATCTGATATATAATTTGTAAGGGGAATGAAATCATCCCACCAAAGAGACATGCACTCCCATGTTTCCTGCAGCACTATTCACAACAGTAAAGAAACGGAAACAATTTAAGTGTCTATCCATCCCATCCATTGATGAATGCATGAAGAAAACATGAACAGCACACAGCCAGAAAAAAGAATGAAATCTCATTTTAGTTAAGGCCTGCCAATCCCAGGCCAGGTATTCTATTTTATTTGACTGTCTTGTATTGGATTACACTGTACTGTATTTTGAGAGAGAGAAAGCAAGAAAGTCAGAGAGTGCTCTTATCCACTGGTTTACTCCCCAGATGATTGCAATGACCCAGGGGCCAATGCCAGGAGACGGGAACTCAATCCCAGTCTCTCATGTGAGGAGCAGGAACCCACCTACTTCAGCCATCATTGTTGGCTCCCAGTCTGTCCCAGCAGGGAGCTAACATGCAGAGCTAGAGCCGGGATCTACCCTAGGTACTCGGATGTGGGGCACAGATGACAAGACGAGCATCTTACGCAGTAGGCCAAACGCCCATCCCAACAGTGAATTCTTGTCATTCGTCACAACACGGATGGAACCAGAAGTCTTGATTTTAACGTGAAATCAGCCAAACATGGAAAGCCAGGTGTCACACGCTCTCACTCAGTGGGAGTCTAAGAAAAGGTCATCTCGTGGGAGTGAAAGTATGAAGACAGTAACCAGATCTGGGAGGAAAGGGAGGGCGCAGGGATAGGAAAAGGCTATGAATGGTACTAAGTCAGGGTTAGACAGGAAGAAAAGGTGCTGCTCCGTTGTACAGCACTGTGCACTAGAAAGCACGATTTTGAATGCGCTTCCTGGAAAGAAACGGTAAACGTTTGAGGAGCTGGATCTACCCCAGTTATACATCATCTACAAGTCTCAAAGCATCACAAGGTACCCCACAAAAACATACAATTGTATGTGCTACATTTTTTAATAAGAAGGTATGTCTCATTAAGCCTGACTGCAAAAGAAAAAAACCTTCTCATTATAATAATTAGTATGTGTGATGACAGATATATTCATTTAATAATTCAATTACACATTCATGTATTACATTACATTGTACATCATAAACACATGTAATTTGTCATTTGCTAATTTAAAAAATAAATAAATTGAAAAAAGAATTAAAGCTTGGCTTGATTTTTGACTAAAAAAGATTCTTTCAACAAAAATCCTTAATTTTGGGGGGCATGTGTGCTCCTGTCACTTGTTAAGGCTCTGCACTGATGATCAAGCTGGAGTTTCTCACACAACACAAGTGAAGGTGACCCACTCTGAAACGGAATCTCTATTGTTCACAAGATCAAAATTTAGGCTTTATTACAGAAAACACACAATGCCCATAAATGTCCTGAAATTCGTTAGTTCCGTGATGGCAAAAGGAAATCTGTGCTCAAAATTATACAAAGGAACCCTTTTTCCAGTTTCATTCATTTCCCAAGTATTTAGCACATGTGTGTGGACACCTTCCCTGAAGTCACTTAGGTTACAGGGGCAGCGGTGGGAAAGTTCCAGGAGTGCTGATGTCACGAGTGACCATCAGCAGCTCTGCAAGCCAGGCTGAGCGCCTGACCTCCATGGAGGGGACGTGGGGAGGCGGAAAGGGGTGAGGGCCTGTGGCAAGCTTGCACAAGCGCCCTCACTTTGTGTTCTAGGAACAGGCTCTTCTTTCACGGTCTGTCTTACTCCACAGGCCTGTTTCTAACGTCAGCAGCCCCATCCTCTTGGTTTTCCTCCAGAAATGCGTTCCCAGGGGAAAGATTTATGAGGAATTAGAGCTACAATTTTGTGGGCAAAAGATTTGGTGGATTGAAAGAGAAGGCTTGATCAGACAGAGAGGAGAGCAGCATGTTTCTTGCTTGCCTACTACGTGCCAAACATAGTGATTGCCCAGCCAGCAAGTTTATTTCCAACAGCTCCACTGAAGGGAGGCTCAAATTTCCACTCCAAGATAAGAAGCGAGGCTCTGAGAACTCAAGGAACTCCTCGGTGGTCACACCCTTGGCAAGTGCCACAGTTCAGTGGTTTCCAGTGGCAGCCTGAGCTCTGGGACTTGCTCAACACAACGGTCACCGGTGCTTGTCAAAGTGACAGCAGGCATCAATCTGGGAATGAGGTCTGTGAAAAGCTAACCCCATTTCTTCAGAAAACTCTCTTTATAATGGGATTATGCGCTTTTTTTTTATTATTATTGCAATGAAAATACTTTTAGGGGCTGGTGCCATGGCTCACTTGGTTAATCCTCCACCTGCAGTGTCGGCATCCCATATGGGCACTGGGTTCTAGTCCCGGCTGCTCCTCTTCCAGTCCAGCTCTCTGCTGTGGCCCAGGAGGGCAGTGGAGGATGTGCTTGGGCCCCTGCTCCCGCATGGGAGACCAGAGGGAAACACCTGGCTCCTGGCTTCGGATCTGCACAGCGCCAGCCGTAGCGGCCATTTGGGGAGTGAACCAACGGAGGGAAGACCTTTCTCTCTGTCTCTTTCACTGTCTATAACTACCTCTCAAAATTTTTTTTAAAAAAATAATTGGCTATATTGATGAGAATTTTTCTTATTGATGTCCTTTATCTGGCTAAGGAAGGATTCAGGAACCCTAGATTAATTGTTGAATATTTTTCTTTTTTTCAATTTTATTGCATCATGAAATTCTAAATGCATAGAAAGAGAAGTGTAGCAAGATTTGAACCCAAGCTTTAAAAAATTGTTTTATTTCTAGCATGACTCTTTCTTTATGCCCAGGTGGATTCAGACTCTTCTGAGGCCACAAAGAAGTAGTTTTGACTCTAAAACAGCACTGTTCAATAAAAATTTCTGCAGTCATGGAAATATTCTCCGTGTGTCATCCAAAATGCTCTCCACTAGCCACAATCAGACCAACAAAAAAATCACCAGCCAAAGCAAACTGGCATTGGTGGTTTACAATGAATTTAATTTGAAGTTGTAAGTGCTAAAGGAGGAATGGATTTTGAGACGTGGAACATGAGATCTGCATGTAGCCTTGTTCTTTCCGGGAGTGACATAAGGAATTAAAGGTTTTGGTCTTGGGATCATGCATGATATTTACTGGGAGACAATGTATTTTCTGAGTGGCTTCAGCGATTTCCTGTCTCATGGTGACCTCTTACTTTTGGAGAGAAGTGAGTGGCTGCTTTTAACATGTCTGTTAGGAATGAGAGGGTTGCAGGACTGGATGCATTTATACATTTAGACACAACTGTCCAGAATTCAATGACAGAAAATTTTTCTTGAACCAAATTTAGGAAAAGCCCCAAAGTTTCAAGACAATTAGCAGAAAAGTGACAGCAAGCCCGAGGGAAACTACAGTAGACAGATGGAACAACAGGTGTCTTCATCAGATCTGACCCAAACACAACGCGGCACGCAAGGAACCTGGCAGCAAAGCTCAACATCTGTATTCCCGAGCTACTTTTTCTGAAGAAAAGTTCCGAGTCTGATGGAGCCTTGCTTCCCCTGTACTTGTAACAGGATATCCTTCAGTGTTCCCTATTGCAGGAAGTCAGAGAGGTTCGTAATACTCCCTAGTATATCTTATCTCAAAGACTGCAATGGTGGCTCAGAAAACAGTACAGGACACACTGAGAACAATTCACTCAGGAGCTGAGACTGACAAGCAACAGAAACACTTCAAGTGCTTGATTTGTAAGTGAAAACTGGTGTTTATATACAGAATCTCCATATTGGCTAGCTAAGTCTCCTTTCCTATAGAGAATTAAAAAAAAAAATAAAGCAGGAATGCATATTTCAAACAAACCTTTGCTTTCTTTTCACAGATGTATGTTTCATTCAGATGGTTCTCTGCAATGGGGTGTGTGCTACTGATATTTGACAGATGAGTAAAAAATGATATCTATTCAAAATTCCAGCCATTTCTCACTCCTTTATGGAGAACGTAGTGGAAGACACATTGGTTATCTGTCATACACGTCACCTTTCTTCTTGAAAGATACCACTAACTGCTTCATTCCGAATGTGTGCTACCAAGTATAATTTCAGAAAATTATATAATGTATAAGATACTGGCCGTAATTCTGATTTCATTCCTCTTCCATACTTAGAGGGAAGAGGATTCAGATAAGAAAGCAAGTGAGAACCAGCAGGTGCACTATCTGCAATGGGTGGAACTGGAAACTCCTATTAATAGCCGTTTGCCTTTTACAACTTTAAGAGCCAGGAAGAGCCAGTGAATTTTGCACTCTGAATCATTCACCCAGGGCCTCGCGGCAGGGAGGCCCTATCCCCGTCACTGGGCCAGCTCTTTTCTTTGAAGATGGTTTTTCACAGCTTCCTCGTTCTGGTTAGTCAGCTTATTCTACGTGAAGATCAACTGCGTTCTTCGGAATACACTGGAAAACATCCAGCTCTCCCTTGACCAAGGCCAATTCCAGCCTGTTCTCTAGCAGAGATCTCTTATCTCATGGGACTGTGGGAGAACTCCTCCCACACCTTTGAAAAAACTGAACGTTCCCCTTCCTTGAGTATTAACTCTGAGGCACAAGCTTGACTGCAAAGTCAAATGGTGACAAGTTTCAATAATCCATCTTCACACTGCCTGTTTCTCTTACATAAAGGAGTTGGGGAAGATTCAGGTGCCCATTTTTCTGTTTTATCTTTTCTTTTGAAGATTTATTTATCTATTTGAAAGGAAAAGTTACAGAAAGGGAGGGAGAGACATTTGGTTCACTCCCCAAATGGCCGAAACAGCCAGGGCTGGGCCAGGTCTCCCACGTGGGCAGCAGGGGCTCAAGTACCTGGGCTATCTTCCTAGGCACATCAGCAGGGAGCTGGATCAGAAGTGGAGGAGCAGGGACCCAAAACACTTACCTGGGATGCTGGCAGCATGGTGGCAGCTTAACCCACTGTGCCCCACAGGGCCCTTAGTTTTATCTTTTTTTTTTTTTTTTTTTTTTTTTTTTTTACAATTAAAGCTAAAGTGCAAATATGAGGGGCATAGTGGGTAGGAATAGATATCAGGAAAAGAAAATTGGATGCTATTGGGGTAAGCTTCCTTAAAAATGTAATTGAATTACAGTAGCCTAATAGTAGGAATAATGAATTACTACAACGTTAGATCAATCTCCATTTCATTTTCCTTCTGCTTTCAAATTTTCATTGCCTCTCAGATTGCAGGACATATGAGGATAATTTAAAAATTTCATGGAAAATGGAGTTGAAAGATAAATTTATTTCAGTGCAAAAGAATTTTGAAATTCGTGCATAGTTTTTATAACACATTTTAACAAGCCTGAAGGCTCCTCATATGTGTAGATATAAAAAAAAATTTGTACCAAAGAAGCTTATATTTTTTTAAAAGATTTATTTTATTTATTTGAAAGACAGAATTACAGAGAGAGGTAGAGACAGAGAGGTCTTCCATTCACTGGCTCACTCCCAAGGTGGCCTCAATGGCTGGAGCTGCGCCAATCTGAAGACAGGAGCCAGGAGCTTCTTCCGGGTCTCCCATGTGGGTGCAGGGGCCCAAGGACTTGGGCCACCTTCTACTGCCTTCCCAGGCCACAGCAGAGAGCTGGATGGGAAGAGGAGCAGCTGGGACTAGAACCCTCACCCATATGGGATGCCGGCGCTTTGGGACAGGGCGTTAACCTACTATGCCACAGCACTGGCCCCAGAAGCTTATATTTTAATGCCATTTTTTGTAAACTTTTGAAATTATCATAGCTATTATTTTGACAGTGATACTCATCGGATAACAGCACACACAATTCAATTAATTTGTGCTTCCTAAGGACTGAAGCACCTAGACATGTATGTGATGCTGTCTCACGGAAGTGACTCATGAAACTGCTTGGTGGAGACAGTGTTAGACCCAGAGATGAAGATGCCCGCACCCCAGTGAGGTGCCTGGGTCCAGTTCTCAGCTTCTGCTCAGAACTCTCATTTCCCGCTACTTCAGACTTCAGAAGTCAGCAGTGACGGCTCCAGTAGCTGGGTTCCCGCTCTCCCACATGGGAGACCTAGTTTGAATTCCCAACTCCCAGCTTTGGTCCCATCCCATTGCTGGAGACTGAACCAGGGCAGAGAAGTTCTGTCTGTGTCTTTCAAATAAATCAAAATACAAATTAAAAAAAATTATAAAAACTGACCATTTTTACCACATAGCATAAAAAAAAAGAACATTGAGGATGGCACTGTGTGTAGTGGGTAAAGATGCCACCTGCAATGCCAGCATACAATATAGGGCCTGATTCATGTCCCAGATACTCCACTTCCAATCCAGCTCTCTGATAATGGCCTGGGAAAAGCAGTGGAAGACAGTCCGAGTGTTTGGGCTCCTGCGCCCATGTGGGAGACCTGGATGGAGCTCCTGGCTCCTGGCTTCGGCCTAGTCCAGTGCTGGCCATTGTGGCACTTGGGTAGTAAACCAGTTGATGGGAGATTCTCTCTCTCTCTCTCTGTCATTTCTTCTCTGTCTATAATTCTGACTTTCAAAATAAAATAAATAAATAAATCTTAAAAAAAGTTCTCCTAGAAATTATAAAAATGTGGCTATAAAAGGATTTAAGCTCTCTAGACCATGGATCTCTCTTCTGTAAGATGGCATAATAATGTCCCAATTGAAAAGAACATGAATGAAACAACTGAGCGTGAACATATTTGGAAGAGTAGTATGTGATATATTTATTACTACCCCCAAGATAAGTCTTATTTTCTCCTTGTACCTGAACTGTTTCACTAGTGTGTATTTATAGATGATAAGATAATAACATCCTATATAGTAAGAAGTTATTATTTTCCTTCTACTTCCTTCCCAAATAAATTAAACTATAGTAATGCTGACAGAACACGTAAAGGTTTTCTAAAACATTTCATTCAAGTCAATAATCACAAACCTTAATGAGTATCGGTTGTTCTTGAAATTTCTAAAGAATTTTCTCACTACACAAGCTAAACTAGAACAATAAATATGAAATCATCAGTGAATAAAATATATTATAATGTCATTCTTTATAAAGCACAGTTGAATAGCAGACACTGGACAATCTGTACAGCATCATCATGAAGGAAGTAAGGTTAAAAAAATGAGGTTCCATGTGACTGTGTGAGCAGCCAACTGAAGGAATGTGTAGATGTGTGAACATGTAGCATCAGATTGATTGTACAGTACTGTGCACAGTCTACCTCTTCAGGCTGCATCTTCAACACTGTCTCATTCCTTTATAAGATGAGTTATTCAGGGCCCAGGTTAAGCCACTGCCTGCAACACCAGTATCCCTATTAGAGTTCCAGTTCAGGTCTTGGCTGCTCCTCTTCTGATCCAGCGTCCTGCTAAGGCACCTGGGAAATCAAGAGAAGATGGCCCAAGTGCATGGGTCCCTGCCATCCATGTGGGGGACCCAGGTGGAGTTCCAGGCTCCCAGCTTTGGCCTGGCTCAGCCCTGGCCATTGTGACCATTTAGGGATTGAACCAGTGGATGAAGATCTGTCTATCTCTCTCTGTCTCTCCAACTCTTTCAAAAAGATAAAATATATATATTTTAAAAAGGTTAGTAAACAGACAATTTCTTTTGAGCATTGTCCCCATTAACTTTTCACAAAGAAGCATTGATTTTACTATTCCGCTACCTAAGCTGAGCCATAAATTTGGAATTTGTTCTTCCTTCAGTGTTAGCAGAATTCATGTTGCTCTGGTAGGTACTCTTTTTTTTTTTTTTTTTGACAGGCAGAGTTAGACAGTGAGAGAGAGAGAGACAGAGAGAAAGGTCTTCCTTCCGTTGGTTCACCCCCAAAATGGCTGCTATGGCCAGTGTGCTGCACCCATCCAAAGCCAGGAGCCAGGTGCTTCTCCTGGTCTCCCATGGGGTGCAGGGCCCAAGCACTTGGGCCATCCTCCACTGCCCTCCCGGGCCACAGAAGAGAGCTGGACTGGAAGAGGAGCAACCAGGACAGAATCCGGCGCCCCGACCGGGACTAGAACCCGGGGTGCTTGCGCCGCAGGCAGAGGATTAGACAAGTGAGCCACAGCACCAGGTTCTGGTAGGTACTCTTTACAGATTGCTATCTAATCCTTCTTAGTGGTTCAAACCAGATCTTGTCCAGACCTATATTCAGAAGCAGGTCATCCACATCAAAAATCACTTTGGTTGTATAGTACTTGTCTCTACTATAGTAGAAGGTGTATTTGGTATGAGATTAAACAGATTAGTAATTCTTTATCCTAGTGATTTACAACTCTTCCCACAGAGGCTTCATCTCCCAGGAGTTGGTGTGAAAGGAAAGCCAGATTGCTTCAATGTAAATATCCAGGGGGAACGAAAGAGCCGAACACATCAAGACATTATTTTTCTTTTTCTTTTTCTTTTTCTTTTCTTTTTTTTTGACAGGCAGAGTGGACAGTGAGAGAGAGAGAGAAAGGTCTTCCTTTGCTGTTGGTTCACCCTCCAATGGCTGCCGCGGCCGGCGTGCTGCGGCCGGCGCACCATGCTGATCCGAAGCCAGGAGCCAGGTGCTTCTCCTGGTCTCCCATGGGGTGCAGGGCCCAAGCACCTGGGCCATCCTCCACTGCACTCCCTGGCCATAGCAGAGAGCTGGCCTGGAAGAGGGGCAACCGGGACAGAATCCGGCGCCCCGACTGGGACTAGAACCTGGTGTGCCAGCACCACTAGGCGGAGGATTAGCCTGTTGAGCCGCGGCGCTGGCCAAGATATTATTTTTCAACAAGATCTAGACCTTGTAGGATGGGCTGATTAATTTTGCCATTATTACTTGACTCTGATCCTATAAAGAAATTCTTTAACCGGTTCAGGGTAAAACGAAGTAATCCTTGTAAGTGTTCTTCAGAAATAAAAGCATGATTTAAATACAAAATATCATAGGCTTGTCTTAAAATGCATATGCTAATCTTTACTAATTTGAGTACAGGGCTATAAAAAACAGCCTATAAGCCAGTATCCAAAAATTGATTTACTACACTTGTAGGAAAAAAAAATGTATAGCTATAGAGCCTAGTGACTCATCAGTTTTTTCCTGGCCTCTATCCAAAGCAAAGTTATTGCTTCCTTGCAGAAGTTGAACTACATGGCTCTCATTCAGTGTTACTGCTTATTATCTTGGGGGATATTCAGTACTCTTACTCTAGTCTCTCTTCTGATCTGCAGAGTGGCTCTTGTAAGCCTTTCCCCTTCTTCTCCAGCTTCCCTGTCCCTCTCTCCTTGTTTATGAATGGTTACCCCTCTACTTGAATGAAAATGTACAGATCCTAGGATATGAATTCTCTAAACATTTTACCCCTCTGTCTCCATTTTTATATAGTCCTTTTCCACTTGGTTCTTTCTCCTTTGTACTTCCTAAAGAATACAGCACATTTGCAAGAATAATCTGCTTACTGGAGCTCATGATCACATGAGGGGTCTTCAAAAAGCTCATGGAAAATGTATATTATGAAAAATCACTGCAAAAACAAATATTTTTGTGCCCAAATAAACTTCTACTAGCTTGTTACAACATGTCTGAGCAGGATCTTGTTTGAGGCACTAAGAAGGGTTAGACAGCAGCTCATAAACAATTGGTACTACTGCTTACAAAAGCATTTCAAATTTCATGGAGAGTATGTTGAGAAATAAAGTTTATACTTTTTATAACTTTATCTTTTAATTCCGTTTTCCCTAAATATTTTTGAAGGACCTTCATATTTCTTTTGGCATCTACAACTTCACCTTTAACCCTTTCCTCCTCTGAATTTCCAGTTTCTATCTTCTGAGACTTCCCACAACTTCAGTGTTCTGAATTTAGAGAAATTTTCCCTGGTACTACATTCTGTCTCTTTCTCTCTCTCTCTCTCTCTCTCTTTTTTTTTTTTTTTTTTTTTTGACAGGCAGAGTTAGTGAGAGAGAGAGAGAAAGGTCTTCCTTTCCATTGGTTCACCCCGAAATGGCCACTATGGCTGGTGCGCTATGCCAATCCAAAGCCAGGAGCCAGGTGCTTCCTGCTGGTCTCCCATGTGGGTGCAGGGACCTAAGAACTTGGGCCATCCTCCACTGCACTCCCGGGCCACAGCAGAGAGCTGGACTGGAAGAGGGGCAACCGGGACAGAATCCAGTGCCCCAACAGGGACTAGAACCCAGTGTGCCGGAGCTGCAGGTGGAGAATTAGCCTAGTGAGCTGCAGCGCCGGCCTTCATTCTCTCTTAAGTAGCCTCAGTTCTATTTCCCTACTCTATTCATCAACTTTTTTTTTTTTTTTAAGATTTATGTATTTACTGAAAGAGTTACAGAGTGGAGGGTGTGGAGGGGGATGGAGGAAGAGAGGGAAGGGGAGGGGAAAGGGGAGAGGGAGAAAGAGAGAGAGAGAGAGAGAGGGAGAGAGAGAGAGAGAGGGAGGAAGAGAGAGAGAGGGAGGAAGAGAGAGAGAGGGAGAGAGAGAGAGAGGGAATCTTTCATCTCCTGGTTCACTCTCCAGATGGCTGCAACAGCCAGGGCCAGGCTGAAGCCAGGAGCCAGGAACTTCCTCCAGGTCTCCCACATGAGTGCAGGGGCCTAACCACTTGGCCCATATTCTGCTGCTTTCCCAGGCACATTAGCAGGGAGCTGGATTGGAAGTGGAGCAGACTGGAATTGAACTGGCACCCATATGGGATGTTGGTGTTCCAGTTGGCAGCTTTACCTGCTACACCACAACTCTGGCCCCCACTCATAAACCTTCTAAAGAGATACTTGCACCTGCTTACATCTCCCCTGCCAATTTGCTCCTCCATCTACTGAGTATCCCATTACCTAAGACATTTCACTCAGCTGTCACACAAAGACCTAGCAATTACAGAAGGCAATTGGTTCTTCTAATTTTTCCTAATCCTCTAGACTCTTATTTCTGCTCACTGTCCCTGTCCTGTAACTACTGTCTTGTTTCTTTTCTCTTCATCCTGTAAAAGCCAAATTTATTACCTATTCTCTGCCATGATATTGTCCACTCCTAGTCCTTTGTTTTTCATGCAACATGACTATTTATTTGCTCATTCAGAGACAACACTTTATCATTCTCTTTGATACTCATTCTCCATTTGCTGTCTCTCAACACACAAATACACACACACACACACACACACACACACACAGGCATACAACATTCTGTGAACCTCTTGCCTCGAAAATCTGGACCAATCTCTTTTGTTCCGAGGCCACTCTCTCGACCTAGGCTATTTCTTCCTGTGGATTTTGATGTGCAACACTTCCCTGCAGGCATTTCATCACGCAATCATTCAACAACGGAGTAATCCGAGTACAATGAAAACAAGAACATGACCAGGCCAAACCCCAGCTAAAATCCTCTGCGGCTCTCAGGTCCCACACACCACATGTGAATCTTCTTTCTTGTCACATTTCACTACTCACACCAAGCAGACTGCCATTGCTTTACTGAGCCATGACGTCCCACGCCTCACATCCTGCAAGTGCTCTCTTAATCTGTTATTTTCTGCACCCTCCCTTTGGGTGGAAAATCACTCCTCTCCTCTCCATGCTCCTGTAGGGCTCTGCAAACATCTTAAGGATGCTGCTCATCCTGTGTTATTGCAATGCCCGAAATGCCAGAACTCTACCGCCTCACAGAACGGGAGCTTTGAATGCACAGCAGTTGTTCAAGAAGTGTTTTTGTTTAGATGCAAATGCTTAAGCCAAAGTTATGAATGTCAACCCTGTGAAAGTGGGATTAAAATAACAGAGAAACAGGGCTACTCAGGAAAAGAAGTTGTTTAGTGATGAAGATAAGTAGACATCAATAGTACAACTGTTAAAAAATGCAACCAGTGGAGCCTGTGCTGTGGTTTAGTAGGTTAAACCTCAGTCTGTGGCACTAGCATCACACAGGGGTGCCGCTTGAGTCCCAACTGTTCCATTTCTGATCTGTCTCCCTGCTAACGGCCTGGGAAAGCAGTAGAAGATGGCCCAATGCTTGGGCCCCTGCACCTGCATGGGAGACCTGTAAGTAGCTCCTGGCTCCTGGCTTTGGATCGGCACAGCTCCTGCCATTGTGGCCATTTGGAGAGTGAACCAGCAGATGGAAGACCTCTCTCTCCCTCCCTCCCTCTCTCTCTCTCTCTCTCTGTAACTCTACCTCTCAAATAAATAAATAAATAAATTTTTTAAAAATGGCAAACAAGAACTACAAGTGGTACAAATGAGTAGAACACAACTTCATTTCTAGAACCTCATGAGATCTTGATGAGCTGTTCCTGATCAGATAGCAAGTACAGCAGGAGACCTTCAGGTCCCAGTAAAGCCTCATTCCTAGGAGAGGAGCTGCAACTCTTAGGAGTTTTTGAGATAGTAGCATGAGAAGATGGTCAAGGTTATTAAAAAAATGTATAGAAAAGTACTACAGAATAATTCTATGTAAAGATAAGTTCTCTCTCTCTCTCTCTCTCTCTCTCTCTCTCTCTCTCTCACACACACACACACACACACACACACACATACACACACCCCACACACAGTTTAGGTACTGAGTAAGAGTAAGGACCTACTCAGAAACCCCTGGATATAAAAGCATGTGACTACTACAGTATACACAAGAACAGAATGTGCAGAGGAAATGCGCTAATGATGCTCCATGATCTGCAAACCTGCCTGTCAGTTTTAATTACTGTTCAAGCTGTGCCATGTCTTAAATGATATTCAAGTCTGTCTAATGTTTTCTGTGCTGGCCTCTAGCCATTCATATTTCGAAAATGGTTTCATTTGGGCAAAGCCTCAAAAAGATCTCTCAGATGACCTGGTAAACCATGCTAACATCTGTACATGCATCAGTTGAGCTATATTAAAAAAAAAAAAGCTATCTACTATCACAAAAATTTTTCAACTGAGCTGAAATCTTTTTCAAGTATCAGAAAATATTCATTTTTGCTGGTTAGCTAAAACACAGTTTCTACATGGATACAAGCTAATGTTTTTTTTAAAGATTTATTTATTTATTTATTTGAAAGGTAGAGTTACAGAGAGGCAGAGGCTGAGAGAGAGAGAGAAAGGTCTTTCATCCGCTGGTTCACTCCTCAAATGGCTGCAATGGCCGGAGCTGTGCCAATCCAAAGCCAGGAGCCAGGAGCTTCCTCCGGGTCTCCCATTTGGGTGTAGGGGCCCAAGGACTTGGGCCATCTTCTACTGCTTTCCCAGGCCATAGCAGAGAGCTGGATTGGAAGTGTAACAGCTGGGACTTGAACTGGCACCCATATGGGATGCCGCCACTGCAGGCAGTGGTTTTACCCACTACGCCACAGCGCCAGCCCCAAGATAATGTTTTAAGTGTAATTTTCCATTGAAAATATAATTTGCACTTTTTCCAGAAAACATATTGCATTGGGAAATACAAATCTCTTGCTGAGAGTGACAGTGTATCCAACTTCATTCTACTACTCAATTTCAGTGTAATGAATTTTCATAGTCTTTTTATGTTAGAGGAGAGTGACACAGTTGAACAAAAATTAAAAACAAATGGTTTGATTACATTATTGACCTAGAGATAAGTTCGCTTGATTTTCCCACACATTCCCTCTTCTCTTTGCCTGTCCTTCTACTTACATATCACTGGCAATGGAGGAATTCCGGGACATAGACTTTGGAGAGAGGTCATAGTCACTGTCGGATCGATAGAGGAAGGACTCCCGGCGTTGACTGTGGACAAAATTTGCTTGGAGAATTAGCCCAGATCCTGGGCTGGTCATGGGATCCAAGGGACTCCGTCCCGCAGATGTGCCATTGTCCACATCAAAACTGTGAATGAAAGAGAAGAATTGATGTTGCAGTGAATACTGGCAGGTTCATGTTTCAGCAAAGGTTTAGTTGAAGTTCAAGAATTAACACTGAAAAAGTTACAACTGGTTCTTGCTGTTAAAAATGATACTATTTTAAAAAGATAATACTGAAGTACACAAAAATAAGAAACAAATTGACTTCACATTCTTGCTTTCCTAAACTATTGTCAATTGGCCAATGATGAGGGTCCTTCAAAAGTAAATGTACAATATTCATCTTTTAATTCTATTTTCCACATACTCTCTGAGGTATGCTCATGAAACACAGGTGTTTCTAAACTCAATTTCAGTTAAAGAGGAACCATCATGCAAAAACAGCTCTTGTCAATATAGAATTTCTTTTTGGGAAAATAACAAATATATAGCAATTCACCAACTATTAACGTTCAATTCATTCTGTGTCTAATGTCATCACTCCCTTCTAGCTAGGTTTCCTTCACTCCATGACATCTTCCTCATCACCAACATCTACTGTATCCAACTCCTTCCATTCCCCCTTCCAAAATAATCAACTCGGGCTGCTCTCAACTGGCACCTACACTGCAACAGTAACAACAGCTTTTATATTAATTTTTTGAACCTGCTTCTTGCCCTGTACCAAGTGATTCTTAAAGTCGAAGTCTGAGTGAGGCATCCTCCAGTTTAAGACTCTGCAGTAACTCATCTTACCCCTCAAGGTAGAGTCCAGATTCTTTTGGCTAGACTGAAAGCCTTTCACCCTGCTCAGTTACCATTAATCACCTTCCCAATCTCAACCTGTATCCCTCTTCCATTGGGTCCACGATACCCCACCGAAATTTTATCAAACCTGGGAGTCATAGTTTGTCTCTGTCTAACCACCCGCTCCTGCAGTTACTCAATTCCCATCTTCCCTGCCTGCTTGGGACACTTCCTTGAACACCCAGCCTTTACTGGAAAGGATGCTGTGACACCACCAGACTTTATGCAATGCCCTTCCTCTATGCTAGCAAGACAACTCCCCACTCTATATTCATAGAATGTACAAGGACTTGAAAATTGTAGTCCTCCAGTCTCCATTCCTGGACTGTGAACTCTGAGAATGGAAACTAGGACTATTCTTAGCAGCTCACGTGAAACTTCAAAAACCTTTTCTAAATGGTTCGAATGAATGATGGAATGATTAAAAGATACTATGCCCATTTCAGGCATGGAAAGCCAAGACACTCTGGCAAAAGATCTCTGCGAGTGAGATCCCAGTGGAAATAACAGGTCTTCAAAGAAGGAGGTACCTTTCTCTGAAGGGAGGAGAGAACCTCCACTTTGACTATGACCTTGTCTAAACAAGAGAAGAATCGGAGAACTCAGAGGGCTTCCATAGCCTTGGAAACTCATGACTGGAGCATAGGGAGACTACTGATGCCATAGACAGGAGTGTCAATTGGTAAAGTCAACAACAGGAGTCACTGTGCACTTACTCCTCATGTAGGATCTCTGTCCTTAATGTGCTGTGTATTGAGATTTAATGCTATAACGAGTACTCAAACAATATATTTCACTTTGTGTTTCTATGGGGGTGCAAACTGTTGAAATCTTTACTTAATGTATACTAAACTGATCCTCTGTAAAAAAAAAAAAAAAAAAAAAAAGAAAAGAAATTATCAACTCCCAACTTGACTCTCAGTGGGATTAAACATGACAATAGGTCTGATCTGATTTCATCATCATTTAAAAAAAATCATCTATTATTTTTCACTTTATGTTTCTGTGTGAAAGCAAACTGTTGAAATCCTAACTTAATGTATACTAAGCTGATCTTCTGTATATTAAGATAATCGAAAATGAATCTTGATGTGAATGGAAGGGGAGAGGGAGTGGGAAAGGGGAGGGTAGTGGGTAGGAGGGACGGGATGTGGGGGAAGCCATTGTAATCCATAAATCGTACTTTGGAAATTTATATTCATTAAATAAAAGTTAAAAAAAAAGATACTATGCCCAAAAAATACAGATTTCAGAGTTGGAAAAAAAAGGAACCATAACACATAGTTCTTAATGTCATTGTTGTAATTTAGAAAAACTTTTCATATAAAGCCTGTCTAGTGAAGTATCAACCAGGATTAAGAGAAAGTCAACTCTTATCTGTTCTTAGGAGAGGAAGTTGAGGGTGTAAGATAGCCCAGTAGGTACGTAGTTAAGAGAAAAAATGTTGAATGAATAAATGAACACATGAATTCAAGCTTACCACTTAGTGGACAAATTGTTCAAACTATTAACCATATAATTAAAACATTCTTTGATTTTTTATTAGATTTATTAATAAACACATTAGGATCCGAAGATTGGAAGCCAGAGTGGAAGGTAGGGCATGGATTCACAGCTGACCAATGAATCCATGACCAGTGAACACTGATTCTCAATCAACTCATAGAGTACAAAGAGGAAAAATTAATAATCTAGCTTGACCAGTCACAAACATGCTTTCTAATTGAAAGTTGCCTTATAATTGTGATACTTTATAAATGCATTTCTTTGCTCCAGGAAGGACAAAGAGAGATTATCTACTTGAAGACTGATTTTACAGGTCCTAGAAAAGTCCATTGACCAAAGTCACTGTCCTGACTGGATTCAATCCTCCAACGTTCCTGAACTCCTTCGAGCTCTATTGCATGATTATACAAACCACAGATACAAGGATCTTTCAAAGGTTTACAAAACAGAGACTTAAAAGATGCTTCTTTTACTGAAAAAAATTGAAATCTATTCATAGTTTTTACTAATAAGGATTTCCATGAAGCCCACTGCTCCTTGTTGGTTACTGTGATACCCAAAAAAGGCATCTGTTTCACCTAGGGAGGACAGGCACTGTGTATGTGGGACTTTGACCATCTTGAGGGAGGCCCGAGGGGAAAAGGATCTCTCTCCAATGGGCACGCTAGGGATCTCAGGCAGCTCTTCTTGGATACACTTCATTTAAAAAGCATTTATTAAACACCTATTATGAGCACATGGAGATGCCAAAAGAAAGGAGATCACAGTAATTTGTGCAGGGCTATCTGTGAATTCTTCAAAGAGGAACCATATTTAAAAAGGACTTTGAAAGGTATTCAATACATAGCTGGAAGACATTAAAGACTCTTTAGTGGGGGAAAAATAGGAATAGATTCTCTTTTTAGAAGAGAGTTACAGCAATTCTTTAGCACTTAACAATGTGCACTTACATAAAAAAGATTATTTTGATTTCTCTTTAACATCAAGTTGTTCTTACTGTTAAAAAAGGGAAATACTTTCTCCTTAGTATGTACAAACAGAAAAATAGGAGAAATAGGATAGTTGTTTTTGGTTATTTTTTCTGAGTTCATATCAATGAATCAGTAATGCACATTTTAAAAAAGTTATTTTAATATTTCCAATTTAATTATGCAAATCTTAAGACAACCCACTAAAAGTTTTGAAACAAATGTTTCTGTCTTTAAAAATTACACATTTTATGACATAATATTATCTACTATAACCAAAACATTTATTAATAAAGCATGATATTCTAGGGACTTTGAGATTTTTCTTTGTAGGTTGTAATATACCAATTTGTCCACTAGATGGAACTCATTTTCTTAAATAAGGAAAATCTATTTTAAATAAATTTGAAGGTCTAAAAGACCTCTTTCTTGAAGATTTAGGAAAACAATCTCTTAAATATCCAAAAAATAAAATCTCACCATCCATAGGAAGCAATTACCAGTATTGATAAAATTACATTAACCTAAGAAATATTAGCATTAGTGTTACAGACTGAGAAAGATATAAAACTAGTCACTGATGTTTTAGTAGGCCTTTACTCCTACATAAAAAAAAAAAAAACTCAAGAAGATTTCACTAAATTTCTAGAAGGAGTTCTGAATACTTAACACAGTGGTCAAGGTAATGTGGGTGTCATCAATGGTGTAAGGAAGCACTCTAAATTTTGGTAACAGAAATGTTCTCAGAATGGGTCTGTACTCATTTGCATTATTAATTTCCATTTTGCTATATGCTCCTATAGTCAAACTTTATTATCAAGACTGATACTACTGAGAAGCCCCAGTCTGAGGAATGAATGAATGTTAGGGCTAATAAGTAGCCTTACAGAACAAGAGACGTTGATTGAAGAAAGCCTCCTTTTTAAGTTGTGCATTTTTCCTTTAATTTATTTTTAATTAACAGAAAAATTTGGATTTTTTATTGTGTAGAATATGATGTTTTGAAACATGTAAACATTGTGGAATGGTTCAACTGAGCTAATGTAATATATGCATTGTCTCACAGGTTAATCATTTTTTTGTGGTGATAACACATACAACCTACTCTCTAAATGATTTTCCTAATAAAAGCATTATTCTTAACCATAGATACTGTGTTGTGCAGTGACCTGCCTCTAACCATAGATGATGTACAAAGATTTCCCTTTAAGAAAAGCACCATGTAGGAAAACCAACACTTACAAAAACAAGCTGGAATGAAAAAGGAGAGGCACACACAATAAGTATGACAGCAGTTTGGGAACTGTGGATATAAAAATGAGAAGTGGATCTGGGATTGATATTGAGCTCAGAATTGAGGCTTATTTAGAACACAGATCTATCAGTGATCACAAAAGCTTGCTGATCCAGGGTTTCCTAGCCATATTTTGGCTCACACATGCCCTTTTCAGTGTACTTTTTAAAACATTAATTTTAGATTAACAATGATTATATTTATGGGGCACAGTGTAATATCTCAAGATAGGGATACAATGGACACTGATCAGATTAGGGTTATCAATGTCTCCCCTTTTTCGTCATTACTTTACAATTGGAACCCTGGTGCTCCTTTCTTCTATTTGCTCAGAAAATACGTCATAGGTCATTGTGAACTGTAATCACGTCACTATGCTGTGTAGCAGTAGGAACTCATTCCTTTTATCTAACTGTGATTTAGGACCCGTTATCTAACCTGCTCTGCCCTTTGCTACCATGCCCAGCCTTTAGTAATTACCATTCTATGTACAGATTGAGTTGTTCCATGTAATAGGGAGAATAGGTAGTATTTGTCTTTCTGTACCTATGTCCTTTAAAAACGTTTAAAATTTATTTTCATTTGTTTGAAAGGCAGAGAGAGAAAGAGACAGACAGAGGAAGATTTTCCATCCATTGGTTCACTACAATAGCCAAAGTTGGACCAGGCTGAAGCCAGGAGCCCACAATTCAATGTGGGTCTCCCTTTTGAATAGCAGGGATCCAAGTAGTTGAGCCATTATATGCTGCCTCTTAAAGTATATACTAGCAGGAAGTTGGACTTGGAAGCAGAGTTGGGACTTGAACCCAGGCACTCTGATGTGGGATGCAGGCACTCCAAGCAGCTTCCTAACCCTTATACCACATGTCCACCTTGCTCCTTTGTCCTTTGATTTGCACTGGAATCAATATAAGTATATGAAACATATCACTGTCTTACAAGACATTGAAGTCTACTTAAAGCAACAGAACATGAAGCTATTAGAAGCAAACAACATCTGGCATCTGAATTAGGTAGTACGTAAGTAATTTAACACTAAATCGTGTTATACAGGCAATCAGAACATGTGTTCGGGATAAATTATGAAGGGAGTTTAAGAAGCAGAAGGATGTGCATATAAAAAATGTCCAAGCAGAGGAAAGCTGGGTGGGAGGTGGTGAGTGTCCAGCAAAAGTGAAGGAGCAAAAGCAAACACAAAAGAATGAAGAAGGCATGTAGGGGAAACAGGAAATTCAGGACTGGGCTTACCTTCAGGGCTGGTGTTAAAGAATAATGAGGACACATACAAATGACAGTCTGGTATGGCTGAACCCGACAGGTAGACTGGTATGTTTTTAGAAAGCCAGGCCGAAGAGTAGCTGCAGAAGGTTGTGGTATGTGGAAAGACACACATCACCCAACAGCTCAAGGGAGTGGCATGGAAAACTGTTGATTTTTCAGCTGTATTCTTTCCCAGTATGTGATTTGTTAAAATAAATGCACTGTTTAGAAAACTACAAAGCAGTAAATACATAAATATACCAAGAAGGGACCCCCCTCACAAAAGGGTTATTCAGTAAATATTTCAAATATTAGAATACAAGAGAAGTTAGTATTGGATGAAAAAGGCAGTATGTTTTTATGCCTGATCATAAATTAATCAAAAATCAGACTCCTTACTACTTAGTTACTTATCTTTCTGAGATCCTAATTTAACTGAGAGCTAACTTAGCCTGAAAATATACAGCATTTCAAATAAGATACCTATTTTCCAAACACAACTGTATACATAGTACAAGTCACCGTATCATTAACACAACAAGCAAGTTTTGTTAAACTGTAAGGTGACCTCACAGTTGTGAATGGCCCAAGCACACTCTTCAGCAAACACTTCAATAGGATGAATTCTGTTCTGACGCACTGCCAGTTAGGTGGAGGCCAAGCCTAAAGTTAGCAGAAGCTGGAGAAAGTAGCTAAGGAATCGGGGAGAAGGAAAAACCCCTACAATGATGACAGTAAGTATAATCATGACAGAACTTCCAGAGCACTTCCTCCAGGCCAGGCTCCGTGCTTTACATGCGTTATCTCGCTGGGTCCTCACAATCACCCCTGGAAGTGGGCTCTGTATTTTCCCTTTTATCAATGAGGATTCGGAGGCACGAAGAAATGGCTCTCTGTTAAGTCTTACGTTCAAGGCCAGGATGTTTGTAAACAGGCTTTAAAGTCCAGCTGTCTGAGAATGGAATCCGTGTCTAAGTCCCTACTACAAAGTGTCCCATTAACCATTAAAAAAAAAAAAAAAGCCTCTCTGAGCTTCCTCTCCTGGTGGGAACATCAAGTACGAACTCTTCCAAAATAACATTATGATTGACGTACAGGGCATGCATGCTAAGGCTAATTCTGGGACTCAGTTTCCATAGTATCCAAACTTGCCAAATCCCTTGCTTTTTCTAAGCTAGAACACAGCAGTATGGTGTAACAGGGTTTCTGCTGTAAAACATTTGGTGGGGTTCTTTATAGGGTTCAAAAGCCTATTTGGACTTAAGGGCAGACAGGTGGGTTTATGAAGGGTCTTAGCAAATGGGACTAAGGGAGACACTCAGCCGTTCCACATGCTGCTTGCAGTTCAACCATGCACCATGCCTTGAAAGAACTGACTTTGACCTGAAGTCAACCATGCAGGTGTCTTTGTCTCCTATTAGGTTCAGAAAGACTCACTACCAGCCAGCTAGCTATCTACAATCAGAACTGTTGATGAGAGAGTCAGAAAGACAACCAGCCAGCCAGCTGCAGTCAGAAATGTTGAGGGCTGTGTGTGGCTAGCACAACTCAGGACCATTCACGCCACAGGAAACAAACTCACTCCATGAGAAACACACATCAGACAAACTGACCAACCAATCAAACTGCTGCCAGTTCTCGAAACTGCTGCAATTCATCATAATGAGCCTCTCCCATCCTTTCGTCTATGGACCTCATAATTTTACGTCAGCTGAGGACCATCTCTCATTCTTTTGGCCTGATGTTCAGCCGCACTCCCCTGGTGTAAACAGTTCGCATCTTTTCTTAATGGTGATTTGGGAACTCTCTGGGGCCAGGGTCTTGCTACTGTCCAGGATACACCGTGACCCTCATGAAGTCCAACACTAAAGTTCTTTTTTTTTTTTTACAGGCAGAGTGGACAGTGAGAGAGAGAGAGAGACAGAGAGAAAGGTCTTCCTTTTGCCATTGGTTCACCCTCCAATGGCCGCCGCGGCTGGCACACTGCAGCCGGCACACCGCACCTATCCAAAGGCAGGAGCCAGGAGCCAGGTACTTATCCTGGTCTCCCATGGGGTGCAGGGCCCAAGCACTTGGCCTGGAAGAGGGGCAACCGGGACAGAATCCAGCGCCCCGACCGGGACTAGAACCGGGTGTGCCGGCGCCGCTAGGCGGAGGATTAGCCTAGTGAGCCGCGGCACCGGCCCCAACACTAAGGTTCTTGTACTTAACTCTGATCTCCAAAGAAGAGCCTGCAGGAAGTACTACACCCTGCAAGGCTCCCACAGGGAAGACCTGGCCGAATGCCGCTGAGAAGCTTGGGAGCCCCCACCAGTGACAGGAGCATGTGAGAGTGGCCTCTGGTGCTGCGCACTGGGAACAAGAGTGTGGTGACAATCGAGGTCCTCTTGCTTCCTGTTGGAAGAACACAAGGTGCCCACATGTTCCTGTGAAGATTTTTTTTTTTTTTTTTTTTCACAAAGATGGGTTGAGTTTCTACCATTTTCCAGGTTGCAAGCTCTTGGGCAAGTTATTGTCTCTTTCTAAGCTTCTACTTCCTGATAACGATAAGGTCTCAACCTCTGGGCTATTATACAGATTAGAAGAAAAAATGCTTGGAAAGTATTTACCACATTGCCTGGCAGCTGATAGTTCCCAATATTGAGCAGCTATTCTTTTCAGTTTTATTACTTTTTATCTTCTGGGGGATCTCCAATCGAGGTCCTTCTCTTTATATGAGTCATTCTCCAAACCCCAACTACATGGCCTTTGCAAGAACCTAAATGGGGAGATGAGAAAAGCAGAGCACTGGGGGCCATAGCACCTGTACCAGCCCTAGCAATCAATGAGTCGACAGCTGCTGGAGCCAGGTTGCTCTTCTAGCTTCAGCCAATGTTATGCCTGCACCCCGCTTGGTCATTCCAGTGCCCTGACATCTGGGGAGAAGGTGGAGACTGCTGATTTTTCTCTAGATAGTCCTCACTGGGAGAAAGAGCAATTTCCTGCTAGGAAACACAGAAGGCGTGGGGATCCCCACAACCTGGCAGGGGGGAGGTTCCAGCCAAAAATAGTGGGGAAAAGGGCCTTGAGATCTCAGGTCTGCACACCCAGGATGGACCGGGGAGCCTCTGCTCGTGGCTGCATTGTTTACATTCCTGTGCCCAGCTCCCCCGTAGGTGTCACAGCCCACACTGTCGGTACAGTAGAACCCATTTTGGAGCTGCTTCCCCACGGGAGCAGGCCAGGTTTGCCCTTGAGCTTAATAAAGGAATATCTGAACTGAAGGATTACTTACATCTGTTTTTTTCTTACCCTTTTTATTTTAATCACAAGGTTATGAAACTTGTTTCTAATGAATGTCAGTGATAATTTCCCTTCAAAATTTCCCTGCAGGTCAAATAGTTTCTCTGGAATAAAGAAAATACCACTTCCTTGGCAGGTGCTGCGGGCTCACTAGGCTAATCTTCCACCTGCGGGGCCGGCACCCCGGGTTCTAGTCCCGGTTGGGGCGCCGGATTCTGTCCCAGTTGCTCCTCTTCCAGGCCAGCTCTCTGCTGTGACCCGAGAGTGAAGTGGAGGATGGCCCAAGTGCTTGGGTCCTGCGCCTGCATGGGAGACCAGGAGGAAGCACCTGGCTCCTGCCTTTGGATCAGCACAGTATGCAGGCCGCAGTGTGCCAGTCGCAGTGGCCATTAGGGGGTAAACCAACACCTTTCTCTCTGTCTCTCTCTCTCACTGTCCACTCTGCCTGTCAAAAAGAAAAAAAAAAAAAGAAAGAAAAGAAAAGAAAAGAAAAGACCACTTCCCCAAATTCATCATGTTAATATTTTCTTTGCTTCGATCATCTACGGAGATAGACTGTAGAGAATAGCAGTTTCCAGTGAAATGAACAGATGACAATCTCCCAATCAATCAAAAAACTGCATATCAAATTTAGCTAGGTTACCCGGAAAGCAAAGGTTCTTGGCTACTTTAGTAGGTTACCCAGTTAAATAAAGCCATGTACGTTAGCTTGCCTGATACACACACATGCGCAGAGGCCGAGCCTTTAGGAATAAGAAATAATTTCACCCCTTGTTTTCATAGATAGCATTTCTAAACGTAAGACTGAAACAAAGGAGGAGGTTATGTGCTTATTTGTTTATAAACATATAATACTGGGAACATACAACACTTGTCAGTGACATTCCCAGTAACCAGGTAATAGAAGCCTCTGGATGAATATGATGGCATGAGTTTGTTGTCTGGATGAGAAAAGCGTAGCAATTAGCTAGATTTGCTTCCTTGGTTTTTGTCAAATGATGTGGTTAAAAAATTTCTTTAAAAAAATTTCTTTCTTTAAAAAATTTTTAATTGCCACATAATTTTAATTGTACAGATAATTGTACAAAATTGTGGCTGCGCTGAAGCCAAAAGCTGGGAACTCAATCCAGGTCTCCCATATGGTTTACAGGGACCTAAACATTCAGCCATCACTGATGCCTACCAGCGTCTACATTAGTAAGAAGCTGGCATCAGAGGCCAGAGTTGGGAGTTGAACCCAGGCACTGTGGAGTGGGATGTGGGGGTCCCAGCTAGCATCCCAATCACTATAATAATGCTTGCCCTGATGTCATGATGTTGTGATACATGTATACATTGTATGATGGTCATTCAGAATAATTATGCTTCTTCACCACAAACATTTATCGTTACTTTGTGATGAAACATTCAAAATCCCCTATAACAGCTACTGATAATGAACAGTATATTATTGTTAACTACAGTCTCCTTCCTGTTCCACAGAAAGCTAGATCTCATTCCTCTATAACTGTAACTTGCGACTTTTGACCAATAGTTCTTCTTCTTCGGCGCCTGGTAACCAATATTCTACTCTCTCCGTCTATGAGATGAGTAAGGTTGTGTGATATTTGTCTTTCTGTGTCTGATTTATCTCCCTTAACGTAAAGTCTTCTAAGCCCTACTGTGCAATTTGGAGTATTTGGAGATGGGGCTGTATGAGTGCCTGTGATGCTAAATGAGGTTGTAAGAATGATTTTTTTTTTCCACAGGCAGAGTGGACAGTCAGAGAAAGAGAGACAGAGAGAGAGAGAAAGGTCTTCCTCTTGCCGTTGGTTCACCCTCCAATGGCCACCGCGGCCGGCGTGCTGCGGCCAGTGCACCGCACTGATCCGAAGGCAGGAGCCAGGTGCTTATCCTGGTCTCCCATGGGGTGCAGGGCCCAAGGACTTGGGTCATCCTCCACTGCACTCCCAGGCCACAGCAGAGAGCTGGACTGGAAGAGGAGCAACCAGGACAGAATTCGGTGCCCCGACCGGGACTAGAACCTGGGGTGCCGGCGCCACATTAGCCTACTGAGCCATGGCACCGGCAAGAATGAGTCTTAATTTAGTAGGGCTGGCATCCTTCAAAGAAAAGGAAGTGATATCAATATTCCCTCTCTCTCCTCTGCCTCCCCCCATCACATGAGGACACAGTGGGAAAGTGGTTTTCTGCAAGGCATGGAGAGAGCCTTCACCAGGAACCAGATGAGCCTCAACTTGGTCATGGACTTCCCAGGCTCCAGGTTGATGAGAAATCTCTGTGTAAGTCACCACTCCAAGATATTTCCTATGCAGCTCAAGTTAGGACACACAGAAGCCCCAAGAATTGTGTTACTCAAGGTTTATAGATGACTTTTTGGTAATTATTTCTCAGAAAACTTGTCTTAAATAAAATCCGATTTAAGAAGCGATCTCAAATCATTGCCAACAACAGTACCATGGATCTTTCTCCCTCTTCTAGGAATACTACAGTAACCAGTCGCATATTGAAGTTTTTTGAGTTGACTTTATCTCTAGTGTAAGATAAGAGCCCAGTTTCATTCATACAGTTTTTCCAAAGGGACTTTCCTTCCCCCATTGAGTGTTCTTGGTGCTCTGTCACAGATAAGTTGACTGTATATGGATGTGTTTATTTCTGGGTTATTCTGTATGTCTGTCTTTATGGTAGTACTATACTGTTTTGATTGCTGTAGCCTAGTTATACAATTCAAAGTAAAGAAGTGTGAGGCCTGCAGCTTTGTTCTTTTTCAAGATGATGTCGCCTATTTGGGGTCCTTTGTGACTGCATATGAATTTTAAAATCACTTTTCTATTTCTGTAAAAAAAATTACATTGGGCTTGTTCTGAGGATTACAATGAACTTGTGAATAGCTTTGGTACTATGGGGATCTCAGCAGTATTTAAGCCTTCTAATATACGAACAAGCATAGGCAACAGAGCAAAAACAGACAAACTAAAAAGCTTTTCTGCAGCAAAGGCAACAGTCAACACAATGGAAAGCAACTTGCAGAATAGCTGATCAATGGTGGACATCCACGACAGCTAAGGAACTCCAACAACTCAAGAGCAAAAAACACAAAGAAGCCAATTAAAATCCAGAAAACTTTAAAAATGAAATAAAAGAAATAGGCATTTCTCTAAAGAGCACATACAGATGGCCAACAGTATTTGGAAAGATGCTCCACATCATTAATCATCAGGAAATAGACATACAAACCACAATGAGATGTTATGATGACTTTTACTAAAACTAAAACTAATAACCAATAGTGACAAAGATGTAGAAAAATTGGGATTCTTGTGAGACTATAAAACCATACAGCTGTTATGGAAAACAGTATGGATGTTCTGCCCAAAATTAAAAGTAGAATTACCATATGATATATTAATTTAACTTCTGGGTATTTCCCAAAAGAAATGAGATTAATATAGCAAAGACATTTGCATGCATGCCTATGTTCATGGTGACATTATTCACCCTAAGACGTAGAAACAATTGAATATCCAATTGAATAATTGATGGATGAATAAAGAAAATGTGGTGTGTGCGTGTGTGTGTGTGTGTGTGTATGTATAGTGTATAATACAATAGAACATTACAATAGAATATTATCTAGCCTTTAAGAAGCAAAAATTTTGTTATATGCTACAATGACAAGGACACTATATCTAGTGAAATAAATGAGTCACAGGAGGACAAAGGCAAATGATTCCACTTACAGGAGGAATCTAAAGTAACCAAACCAAACACATAAAAGTGAAACATAACAGTGGGGAGCTCAGGGAAGGGGAAACGGGGAGTTGCTGTTCATGTGAGATGGAGTTTCAGTTACAAAAGATGAATAAATTGTAGCCATCTGCTATATGATAGTTTGCTTACAGCTAACAATAATGTACTGCACACTACAAAATGTAAGAGGATTGGGAGCAGGTGTTTTAGCCTAGTGGTTAAGTGCCCGCATCCCACATCTGAGTACCTGGTTTGATTTCTGGCTCTGGTTCCAGATTCCAGTTTCCTAACAGTGTAGATGCTGAAGTGGGTGATCTGTCAGTTAGGCTCCTGCCGCCAATGTGGGAGACCCGGATTGAAGCTCCTAACTTCAGCGTGACCCAACTCTTGTGCAACGCTGACCTAGCCACAGCCATTGCATACATTTGAGAAGTATACCAGTGGATGGGAACAATAAAGAAACAAACATAAATAAATAGCTAGGTTTTTTTTTTAAAAGGGTAAATCTCCTGTCACATGTTTTTGCTTTTTACTACAATTTATATTGTTTGGAGACAAAGAGAAGGATGTGAAATGGGCCTGATATGAGATTGCAGGCTGGACTCTAGAGGGAAAGCCTGCAGTGGCAAAATGGGGTTGATATTTCTAGCAATTACCTAGAAATAAAAGCAATTCAAGTCCTACAAAGATTCAACCAGAAAGTGCAAAGTGTCTATTTTGTAGTCATTATCGGCTTTATTTTATCTGAATGTCATTCAGGCTTCAGAGTGATTGAGGATTAAAAAATAACCACACTCCTTCTCTTTCATCCCATTAACACTTGTTGATCTGGAACTGTGAAGAGGAGGAGGAACTCCACAATAATTTCACTTTTACTTTTCCTGTGCTGCTCATAGCAGGTTACTACCAATTTTTTCCCCCAAGACTACTTCTAAGCTGCTGTGTTTCCCAACTGCAATATTGACATTGGACTTGGCAATGAATTGAAGAAATTGCACACTGCTGGTGAGACTTTAAATGGCATGGTTATCATGAAAAATGGGATAGAAGTTCCTCAAAAAATTAAAAGTGAAACTAGCATATTGTCTGCCAATCTACCTTCTGAATATTTATCCAGAGGATTGAGATCAATAGATTAAAGAAATTTCTGTACCCCTATTTTCACGGCATCCCTGTTCACAATGACCTCCATGTGGAAGCTAAAGCCCGAAGAGTAACACGGGGTATCAGACGGGAAAAGATGCCTCTGTCTTTCTGATTCTGTGACACACAGCAACTAAAATTGCTATCAAAGCCCCACTGGGGACACTGAGCAGTCAATGATGTGTCCCCTACTCCTTCACACTCACATGCGCTTATCGTTCCTACTGCAGACAGAGTGATCCTGCTAAAATGAAGAGCAGATACCCCCAAGAAGGTGCTCAGCACCCTGAATGGTGCCCTGGTCTATCCAAAGAAACACTCTCTCATCGCAGACGCTTCCGTCTCTCAGTAGATTCAGGTCACTGGTGCCTCCTGTCTGATTTCGTCTTACACCTGCATCTCTTCTTCTTACTCTGTTTCAATCTGAGTTCTCTGCTGTTCTTGAATTTGCACATATGCATCTTGCTCAGGGCCTTTGCATTTACCATCATTGTGGCCTGGACTATTTTTCCCCACATACATCAACTCAACATCACCTTACGTTTACCTACTTAAAGTTACCTTCCTAGCCTTTTCCAACCTCCCCTTCCTTATTATTTTTCTCCTCACACTTACTAGGCTCTGATAAACTTCATTTTATGTTATTATCTTCTAGTTCTATTAGAATGTAATTTTTACAAGTATAGATTTTTAACTGCTTCACTCATGAAGGTAGCCCCAGCATCTACGATAGTGTCTTGCACCTACTTGCTCGATAAATATTTGTATTGTAAGCACAAATGTCTTTAGATGGAGCAGTGTTTACTACTTCCTGGTTAGCATTTACCATGGTGATCTGTATGGCCTTACTTCAAAGGAACTCCATTATTATCTTTTCATTTTAGCTAAGAATTAGTCACTTGTTTAAAGAAAGAGTTCCATCAACTAACGTGATTGGCTGGCTCATTTGAAGGAATAATCTGCAAAGCTACTTCAAGGGCTGGAGTGCCCAGGCATTTTCATGAGGATTACTTTGAATACCTTCCTGTGTGATGGCCTGTCAGCCATGCAATCACTGGTGGGGTCCAAGTTTTTGTGTCGCATGAAGGTTATATGATTTGGAGAACCTGCTTTGGAAAAAATAACGGAAGCAATTCTTACTTTTTTAAACTATATAAAAACCTGTCACTATGTACGGCTGCTCATATCCTCTCCCAGGAACTTGGAGATGCAAGCTAGTGAAGGGCTCTGAGTGTCATCCTCATTCCTGTCCGAATAAGACGGCAGCTGAGGTCATTCCAGAACAACGAAGGAAGAGAAAGGCAACAGTCGGCTGAAAATGCAGATGGAGTAGCCTCTTTTATATTTAAGGGGGAATTCTTAGTGGAGGCTAACATTTTCTTATTTCCTTTGCTCTGCTCTTCTCACCATTCCTTCCTTCTTCAATAGTCTACATTTCCAAAGTTTACTCACATTTTCAGAATTTTTCTTGCTTTTTTGCATGATTCTTCCAGGTCAGCGGTTACCACTGGTCCTGGGGGAATAGGGAGTGCTTACACTGGATGGGATGCTGGAGTCACTTGGAAGGTGTGAAGAGGAAGAACTTTTTAAACCACAGCTTTCTCCTGAGAGATGATTTTCTTTTTGAAGGGTGACTATTCCTGGATATTAATTTACATTTATGAAAATCAGTTTCCAAAAGCCTGAAGCTAATGGAATTATTAACTGATGAAACCTTTGTGAAAATGCTTACCATTAGAATATATATTTAGTAGATTAATAAGTCTAGGTAAGATTCTAATTGAAAATGAAAATTGTAATAGTTCTATTGCATTGCCTTTGAAAATATAAGCTAGGCTGGTGCTGCGGCTCACTAGGCTAATCCTCCGCCTGTGGAGCCGGCACTCCAGGTTCTAGTCCCAATCGGGGCACCAGATTCTGTCCCGGTTACTCCTCCTACAGTCCAGCTCTCAGCTGTGGCCAAGGAAGGCAGTGGAGGATGGCCCAAGTGCTTGGACCCTGCACCCACATGGGAAACCAGGAGGAAGCACCTGGCTTTGGATCGGTGTAGCTCCGGCCGTAGAGGCCATTTGGGGGTGAACCAATGGACGGAAGACCTTTCTCTCTGTCTCTCTCACTGTCTAACTTTGCCTGAAAAAGAAGGAAGGAAGGAAGGAAGGAAGGAAGGAAGGAAGGAAGGAAGGAAGGAAGGAAGGAAGGAAGGAAAGAAAATATAAGCTGAGTCCAATTCTTTTCCACTAATGGGTACGAAGGCTCAAACACCATGTTTTTCTCGGGGGTGGAGCCTCCCTCCAACAGGTCAGGAAACCGTTCCTCAGCCCAACCATTACATCTATTTTGGAGAAGTAATTGTACTCATTTTCCAGCCGCAACCATGTAAGCACACAAGGGGGTGTAACAGAACAACAGAGAAGGGTTTCTGAGAGTTGGGTGGCCCAAACTGGGTATATTTCTTCGACCTTTCTGGAGTAGAGCATGAATAGGAATATTATTGCATGACAGCCACAAATAATCACTTCTTTCTGAAATTATTTTATAATGAATCACACAGAATAAAATAGGGTTTAAAGAGTCACACGAGACAGCTCTCTGTCACTGTGTTATGAGCATATTAAGATTAGGTTTTCCTCATGACTTCTTATATCCAGTGAGTAGCATATGGCTATAAATGATCTTGTAAACAATTTAAAAACATTGGGAAGGGCTGCTAAAGGGCTATGGGATCTCCCTTAAAAATGATTCTGAAGAATAAAGAAATAGTTTGTTTCCTTGACAAGGTTTTGTATATAATCCTGACGAAAGAAGAAAGCATCCTGGAAAAGCAGCGCTCTCAATAACCAGGACCATGACTGGGGTCGATGCTGCTTGCTGACTGCCAGATTCCGCTCCTTGCTTGTTCCTTGGAATGTACGTGACCCCGCTGTGTCCATTCTTCCCTTGCAATTAGATCTGGCCATGCAACTGGATGGGAGCAGAAACACTGCTGCCCCTTCCAGCACTGGCCCCTCACTCCTCCCACGTGCTCTGCGGGGTGCTTTCTCCTGCCAGCTGGGTGCTGAAGGAGCAGAAGGCCCAGGGAAGGTCACGGCAGCCGGAGAAGGGAGAATCCTGGGCTCTGACCGAGCAAGGAGGCTGTCAGGTCCTCCTAGACACCACTCTACACAGTGACTTGAGGAGGAATGGACCTCCTATTCAACTCACTGAAGGGCTTTATTTGTGAGCACACTAATACTCAAAGCACTAGGGCCAGCGCCACAGCTCACTAGGCTAATCCTCCACCTGCGGCGCCGGCACACCGGCTTCTAGTCCTGGTCGGGGCGCTGGATTCTGTCCCGGTTGCCCTTCTTCCAGGCCAGCTCTCTACTGTGGCCCGGGAAGGCAGTGGAGGATGGCCCAAGTGCTTGGGCCCTGCACCCCATGGGAGACCAGGATAAGTACCTGGCTCCTGCCTTCGGATCAGCGCAGTGTGCCGGCTGCAGCAGCCATTGGAGGGTGAACCAACGGCAAAAAGGAAGACCTTTCTCTCTGTCTCTCTTTCTCACTGTCCACTCTGCCTGTGGGGAAAAAAAAAAGTATATAAAAAAATACTCAATGCACTAGGTTTCACCAAAATAAACTGGGCAGCACTAAAAATATGCTCAATTTTCCAAATATTTCACATTCAATCTACCTCTGGCCCAAGAAAAACCAACTGTTTACCTTGGGATAGCTTTTCTTTCCCCTTGACTTTTCTTGGTTACACATATTTTTGTTGAGAGATTTTTGATTACCCATGTTCTTAAGAGGTGTTAGAGAATAAGTCTGTAGTCATTATGCACACGTGTGATGACTTTGTGTCGTGAGAGCCAGTTCAGTTCTGTTCTGACTGAATGCCAATCAGAAAAGTCACAGACCATGGACTCAAGCATGAAGCTGAGGAGGAACTGTCTCTGGGTCATAGAAGAAATATAGGAGCAGGGTATACGGGATACTAACACTCAGGATTTGGATCCATGCTTCACTACAACCAATGGGGTTTCAGATCACTCCAAGCTGCCTTAGTCAGAGCAGAATTCAGAACACAACATTCCAAATAAGCACATTTCCAGGAATATTAATGCAAGTCTATGGAAAAACACTAGAACTATGCCGTAGGTAACCAAAGCTAGAACAGTCTAGCTCGTGTGCAATGGGACCAGAATTGGGTTGGTTCTGCAGATGGGGAATGTTGCAGCTGTAGTTGTATCAGATGCCTAAGGCCATTTATGGTTTGAACCCAGAGACCCAAATGCTTTTCCAGAGCCAAAAAATCCTGCACCAGAGGAAGAAAAGTAAGCTACTTAGAGCATTCTTTACACCGTGAGGCTCCCAGAATAACGGGTGGTGCCGAAATTGAGTTCTCTGCACTGACCTTCAATCTATTTCTGGTGTAAGAAACCTTTGGTTGTCACTTTAAACATCAAACTCAGATGATCAACACCTCCTGAAGGTGATGTCGTAGCTCACAGGAAAGAATTATCTAGCCCTTCCATAAATACCAGGGTGCTTCAACAAGTTGTGTCAAACACGCGCAGATTTCAAATCTTTTCACACTGATTATGACAGACAATAATATGAGACGTTAATAGGGGAAATGAGGAGAGGAGTATATGGGAAATCTGTGTATTACTATCAGAGTGGTTTTGTTTTATAAATTCAAAACTACCTTGAAGTAAAATGTTAAACAGATTTGGCACCAAAATACGCTTATCTTTTCATCCTATTTTCCCATTAGCTTTCTGAAGTATCCTGGTATTTCATCAACTCACTACTATTGGCAGGCTGAAATCCACGGAGAATGTAAGTACCGTAGAAGTTGCACTAAGCTTCTGCTCCTAAATTAAAATGATATTTTTGCTTCTGCTCAGGATGATCAAACTCAGGGAGAAATTATTCATAAATTCTACTAACTTGCCAAGTCCATAGCCAAAATAAATGTGCAGGTGCCTTCTAAACACATTAGAACTGTTTCTAATACTTGAAGTTGACAAACAACATCGACTGATGACTGTTTGCTTCAACATTAACTACATTTCAAAAAGCACATGCTAAGTTTTACTTCTTCAGCTATTGAAATTCCTCTCCTTTTTGTGCAATGATATCTCTCAAACATTTGCGCAAACTCATCCATTTTGTGCGAATCACCTATTTTCTAGACAGATTCAAATATTCAAGTTGGTGCATTTTGCTTTTCTTTTTTTCTTTTTTTTAACGGGAATTTACTCTGTATTACCTTGGCTCCCATTTTATTTCCCACTTAAGCTCCTTTTAAAAAATGACTTACGCTTTTTTAATGAGGAGTCCGCAATGGTACACGGAGCTCCAAGTATCATGTAAACAAGGCCTTCCAGAATGAGGCAGCCATTCAACCCGGCAAGGATTTCTCTAACTGGCTATAGATGGTCAAGGCAGAACACTCAGATTCAGTGTTTCCTAATAGCTACTGTAACTGTTTTGATTCCTGGCCTGCCAAACAGCACTACACTGTACCACCATAGTGTAAATCTGTAAATAGAATCCCAATATTCCGTCTGCTTTATATAAAATGAATACCACTGGGTGGATCACTTCATTTTAAATGTGCTTATTTATGTTACAAAACTCTTCCTTTTTCATAAATTAAAAGAAATTTTAAAAGGATAGATGTGGCCAGCGCCGCGGCTCACTAGGCTAATCCTCCACCTTGCGGCGCCGGCACACCGGGTTCTAGACCCGGTCGGGGTGCCGGATTCTGTCCCAGTTGCCCCTCTTTCAGTCCAGCTCTCTGCTGTGGCCTGGGAGGGCAGTGGAGGATGGCCCAAGTGCTTGGGCCCTGCACCCCATGGGAGACCAGAAGAAGCACCTGGCTCCTGGCTTCAATTCAGCGCGGTGTGCTGGCTGCAGCGCGCCGGCTGTGGCGGCCATTGGAGGGTGAACCAACGGTAAAGGAAGACCTTTCTCTCTGTCTCTCTCTCTCTCACTGTCCACTCTGCCTGTCCAAAAAAAATAATAATAATAAAAATTTAAAAAGGATAGATGTCATTTTTTAAAAACTCAGGTTGGGAAAACAAACTCAGATATGAATACATATTTTGCTGACCTTTGCCATTTAATTCTGACCAAACTTTGAAAATAGGCTTTGAGAATTACAGAGCAAACAGAGTCTATAGTTCAAGAAATCGAAGTTGGAGTTTTCATAAGCACTTAATGTAGGTACTGTCTTTGCTTTTTTTTCATAGCTTTAAAACCTTAAACAATCTTAAAATGTGATTGCTTTATTCTCCTTTTTCTGTAACGTCAGAAGTAAAATTTAAATTTGACACAAAGGGAAAAATAAATCCAAACTGTTCACACTTATTCTGCTCTTTGCTTCTTTCTACACAGCTGTCCTTTAGACTTGCAATGTAATTGTTAGCTTGAATTCCATGTATGCCACCAAACCCACTAAGGTCCCAGGCTCCTCAGATCACAAGATACTAATCTCTCCAGGTGCCCTGGCTGCTTTACCATTTGCCACATCCAAGAGCTCCATGTGGGCCTCCTGCAGTCTGACAACCCGCCCTTGGGGAGACAGGGAGACAACAGCATTCCACAAAGGCCTTTCCTTCCTGTGCTTCTCCTGTGGGCCATGGCCACCCAGGGTATTGCTAAAGCCCTCTCACAGCCATTGTCAATGGAATTCACACAGTGACCCTGGACAACAGGTGGTCTGGGTGGGGAGGAGATTCTTATCTTCCTTTGCCAAGGAGGAGGTTAAGGCTGGGAAGGAGGCAATGGTGTGCTGGGATTATGATCACTCGGACCAAAATCTTCTGATCTTTGGACTGAAGATTTAAATGGAGGATTCAGCAACTGGGTTAGTTTCAATTTCATAAGCACTGAAACAGGCAAATTTTTCTTTTTAATGTCCCCTATTAGAACTCACTGAGATATTATCTAGCTGAGCACAATGTTCAAAACCTCTGGGCAGAATACCATATTTTGCTGAAATGAATAGATATGTTGACATGTCTCTAAATAACACAGTGGAAAAAAAATTGAAAGGGATTATGGTAATGTTGTTAATCATCCCCCAAATATTGCATTGCAGAGTATGGTAAATGGGTAATGACATATAGAGAAACATACAGCAAATAGCCATAGGGTTACACTTATTGAAGCATATTGCAAACCAGCTTTGCCAGACAAAGAAGTGTTCACTTCACATTTTAAAGAATATTTGAGGAAAAGGGAACGTGTTTCTTCATAGCACAGAGATATGAAGTGGCCCTGGGCGGAGGATTTGGAACCCTGTATCTGAGTTCTGACTCTGTTGCTCCCAGCTGTGAATCTGGCCAGCTTCTTGACTTCTCTGGGACTTAGCTACTTTATCAGAAAAATACAGAGATTTGTCAGCAGTCATTCTCAACTCCTGCTCTGCCCATCCCTTTAGAGAGGCTTTTGAAACTACAGATTCTTAGGTTTCCCTTTGGAAGACAGTCAGCAGATGTGGGTCTGGACCCAGGAGTCCATGTTTCTGAACAGCTGTCACGGCTACATGACGAGTTGTCAGGTGGGGAACACCAGGCGTGAGGATCTGTGGTTCCGCCCGGCTTCCACATTCCTGACCCCAACTGCACAACACTGAACCCAGCTCAGGCGCTCTCTGCTGCACTCACTTGCTGGGAAGGAGGGTGGCACTGGGACCCAACGGTGGCCTCCGCCAGCGTCCTAGGTGGTGTCCCTGCCCACTTGCCCAGCGCTTCTAGGAACCTTCCTCTGTTATCAGGATGCTGTTTACAGCTGAGTGGAAGGAAGAAAGAAGGGAAGAGAGGAGGAAGGGAAAGAGCCGATAGAGGCAGGGAGGAACCAAAGAGGGAAGGAAGAAAAGGGAAATAGTTTGGGGTGATGGAAAATGTGATTATGTTACTTCCTTGCCTAGAAAAGTGGCTTAAAAGTTTTCGGTGGCATTTAAAACCTGGTCCCAACTCTCTCTGTGGCCCCTCCACAGATACTTCTGCTCAAACTGTTTAGGGTGCATTTTACAGATGTGCAAGTCTGGCCAAGCCCCACCAATTTCTGCCTCACAAAATCTTTCTTCTTCTGATAACTCAATATATAATTACTAGTGTGTTGCCAATTCACCCTACTGCAATTCCAAACATCTTATTGACACCCTCAATAAAGCGGTATCTCAGGCTGGTATTGCAGCTGGCTTTCGGCTCATTTCTCCCCTTATTAACTACCCCTCTCCAGCTATGCGAGTTTAGGGACCTCTTATTTGAATGATCATAATAAAGTTAACATTTACACTGTGCTTGGCCATTTACCAAATGTTTTTACATTCACTGGTTTATTTGTTCTTCATAACACTTCTGTGAAATAACAATTATTGTCATGCTATTTTTATAGATAATTAAACTGCCAGCAGGAGGTTTATGAGCTACTGGTTCATGATGGAGCTGAGATTTGAACCTGGATCCTGTGAATTCAAATCCTGTGCTCTTTCTACATTACTTAACAAGGCAGTGGAAGATAGCAGGTGGTCAATAAATGGACGTGAAATGACTAAGCAAATGAATGACAAGTGAGAGTAGCATCAAGGAATTGGGAAAGTAATCATGTCTGAGGATAGAGAAAACTACGTTTGTATCTTGAATCTGTTGCTTGCTAGCTGGATAATGTTGACAATTTACTTTGCACTTCTGTTTCCTCATTTACCACGTACATAGATAATTTTGCCCTCATAAAGGAGTGTGTGCGCGTGTGTGTTGGTGTGGGTGTGAACTCAATGATACAAAGCCTGCACTGTGCCCACTGCAGTGTGTGTCACAGAGCAAGGACTCACTGCATGCTGACTACCTTACTTGGAGTAAGAGGCAATCTTTCTATTATTAATTGTGTCTGGGTTCTATGCCTAGGCCACTCTGCAGTCATTCTTGAGATTTTCACCTTGTCTCATCTTCACTGAGCCACTAAGGTGGTCAACTGCATGGGTTACAGTTGCCTGAGTTCAAACCTTGAGTCTTTCCCTTATCAGCCAGGGGAGCTTGGCCCAGTTACTCAGTCTCCCCATGAAGCTGTCTCTTCTGTAAAACAGAGAACAGTGTCTGGCCTGCAAGCACCATCTGTGAAGATATGTGGGTAACAAAAGGTGTTCTGAGCAGAAGGATAGAAGTTTGTTCTTCGTGCTTCTCAACCAAAATTGGTAACTCTTGCAACTAGAATGAGTATCACTGGAATCTTGTCATTTTCCTTTGGATTAGTAGATGACAATAAATCGATGAGCAAATGAAGAATGTGTGATAACTCAAATGTGTACAGTGAATAAAATAAGCTTGAGCATTTTGTATTTAAACAGGCCAGCACTGTGGCATAGTGGACTAAGTCTCCACCTGCCATCCCTATGGGTGCTGGTTTGTGTCCCAGCTGTTCCTCTTCTGATCCAGCTCTCTGGTATGGCCTGAGAAAGCAGTGGAAGATGGCCCAATTACTTGGGCCCCTGCACCCACATGGGAGACCCAGAAGAAGTTCTTCACTGGCTCAGATCGGCCTTGCTCCAGCCGTTGCAGCCATTTGGGGAGTGAACCAGCAGGTGGAAGACCTCTCTCTCTCTCTGTCTCTTCCTCTCTTTGTCTGTAACTCTGACGCTCAAATAAATAAATAAATTGGAAAAAAAAAAACCAACAATGAAATATCAGTTCTCATGAATTTGAGTGAAAGTAAAAAAAAAACAAAAAACAAAAAACTTGACTTTTGTTGAACAGCTTGTATTTCTACCTTTGATGTTCTCATTTAAAATAACAAAAAAATCACTTTAAAAACAAGCCTCTTACTTTCTCAGCCCCACTAGTAAGCAGGAAAAAATGGAGAGAGAAAAAAGGTATCATATTCTAGAAACTGTTCAGTGAGTCATAGTTATCCCTTTTCAATACTCTGAACACCCCGTTTCATCTGAGAAATTTCAAAATAGTGAAAAATTTAAAAAAAAACATAAAATACAGATAACTTATGGTGCCAAAAAAATCAACCAAAATATAATTATCTCTCTCATTCTCCAGTTTTGCATATGGTGTGAGGCAAGGGAAAAGGTATTTTCGCGTTTAAAATGGTATAAGCCATATGAGATCAGTGTCCTCCGGCGTATCTAGAAATCTGAGATATTTACTGCACAGACATGATATTAAGATGACCTCAGAAAGGTTATCTCTGGAATGCTGCAGATTGAGTTGCATCTGGAAGGCCAGGTAGTTCTGTTACCAAAATAAATCCTGCTTAAGCAATGGCAAACATGGAGGAGAAACCAAAGAAGATAGCTTTTCACCATCTCTTAGCTGGAGCTCTGCATAGTCAAGTGAACTTGGCAGAAAATGGTGAACCGTCTGCATTTAAATCTACCTCTTTGGGTCTAAGTGTCAGGGGTATGGCATCTGCGTGTTGATTGGCCGGTGCCTTCTCTGGGAACTCCCACCCGATAGCATGCTGCTAACACAGTTCATGCTTTCGGCAATGCCGAACCCTTAGCTGACATGCCTTCTCACTGGAGACCTCGCTACCCCAGCACTGCTCTCTGCCAGTGAATTCCAGGACAAACCCTAGCAGCTCCCCAAAGTGAGCCTGCCCAGGCAATCCTCACGGAAGTGGTTCGCCCTGTCCCTGGCACCCAGCTGCATCTGTTCTTTGGGCCTTTCACCAAGGGTAGAATGAAAACAGCAAATGATACTACTGCTAGAGAATGTATTATTCCTAAGCATTTCATATCCATTTGTCATTTGATCGTAGGCCTTTTATTACTATGCTGGGTGAAGAAACCAAATGCCACTTAGTGTCCCCAAGTATCCTGTCATTGCAGATACTACGTGGGCTTTGAAACCAGACCTGGATTGGAACAGGTCCTGCTCCTTGTCCTCAAGCAGAACTAGTGGGCCCCTTCATGCCCCAGCTGTCACATTCGGTGTGAAGGATTATAAAGCACATGTATTTAGAAAGCCAATGTTAAAGCGCCAAGAGCTTTGGAAGTAGTACATGCTTAGTAAATGTTAATGTACTTTTTATTCTCCTGCCTTTAAGTACACTGAAGTTTCCCCAATACTGCTTTTGTATTCTAATCAGATGGCCTTAATCTGGCTCACTGCACATATCCTGAGTTTCACCACATGCACCTAATACAGTATCAAAGTCAATCCTTCCAGCCATTAAGACTAACAGCCAGGACACGACCTCTCAGTTCAGAGTCTACCCGAGCTCACAGTTTTCCTTGGAGGTGTTAGTTATTCACAGCCTCTGTTACAGCACAATTCTTCATTTCTTTGACTCTAAGACTCATTTTCTGTGGCTGTGATGCTGTTCAGAGCAGAGGATGTGATCTGAATCCTGGTTTGAAAAGAACCAACTAGAGACTAGTTGAAAACTCTTGTTGAATACTACATTCCCACTGATGCCTGGGGTGACATGCCAGTTCCAGCAAGAGAGGAGGACACAGCTAAGAGTGGGGAGTTCCAGAGTTAGGATTTCTTTGCCCCAGAGCTCACCAACTGACTTCCTGCAGCGTTCCTAGCTCTAGGTATTTGGCAAGTGGCGTATGTAACGAATGAACAGCGCATGCCTGTGGAGCACTGGGCTCTGAGCTCAAGGCCTACTTGTCTTGCTGGTGAACCAGCCAAGCGGTCCGACTGGTAAGACAAGTGGAGTCCCGACAGGTGCAGAACCTGCTCTGGACCTTTCTGCTAAATTCTGTTCCAATAAGAGCCTGTACCTGCAGTCACCCTGTCGCAGAGGGTTTTAAATTTTGGAGGTTGAGAACCATTTGAGCATCAGAGAACTTGTAAAATTTTAGAAATGGAAGCCTTCAGAAAAATTCACACACACATGTACACACACTCACTCACACACACACACACATACCACTATGGATGTCATTCCAGAGAGCTCACAATGGCATAATGGTTAAGCCTAAAGGATTCTGTGTCAAATAGCCTGGATTAAAATCATGGCTTTACTGCTACATAGTTCTGTGACCTTCTGCAAGTAATTTATCCCCTTTCAATTTCATTGTCCTCATCTTTGAAATGGGAACAGGAGTACCTATCTGATGGGATCCACAGGAGATTCAAAGGAGATTAAGCACGTGAGGCACGTAGCACACTGTGTGACGCTTAACAAGCACTTTGCAAATATTTACGAGTATTTCAAGGGGGTTCTAGATCCTGGAGGCTTATTTGTGGCCAGCAGATGAATCATGTCTCCTACAAAGACAAAGTTCAAACCAATGCAGACAATTCACCAAGCATAAAAACAAGATCACACTGAAGGTAAATAATTATCAATAAAGGACCATTCAGCAAGTAGGTCTGCTACCCTGCCTGGCCCTGAGCAAGCAGGACAAAACCTCCCATTTTTTCTAATGAGCAGCATTTGTGTCATTTGCTGCACCAGTTTGTACCAGCCCCAGCTGAGAACTTGGCAGCCACGGCTGCTTTTTGCACTTGACCGAAAAGGAAAACAGCTTCTTGGCTGTCTGGACCTTATAAGGCTGTAGTCCTGTTTCTGGCATGTTCTTTAAAAGGCTATAGGTGTAAAAAATGGCTTCTACAGGTTCTGATGAAAGAATATTTAAGCATCCAGCTCTCGACAAATGCTGTCGCTTTTCATAAATCAGGAGGGAGGGTAACTCAGCTTGACAGTCACAGCTCTGGGATAAATCCCAGTGACACTCAGGAGACCACATTACATGGTTTAACTAAATATGACTTGAAATAAGTAGGCCTTGGAGAGAGCTTTTCTTTTGGGACTATCCAGAGACCTTTCTAGTATACCTTTCTAGTATATTTTCTTTTTAAACATTTGACTTGTGCTTCAAGGTACCCTATTTTAGCCAAAGTAGATTCTTTAACCAAATCAGTCTGCTCTGAAGTCATTGAGTCATTTAGCGGTTAATTTCAGAGACAATCTTTTTTAGTGGTTATGTTAATTTTAAAGACAATATTTTTTTAAATTATTTTTGTTACCCAACACACTCTTGGCATCATTGTAAGCAAACAAGTTAAGAGCAAGATTCGTGCTGAGAGAATTAATGCACACATTAAGCATTTTAAGCACTCTAAGAGCCAAGACAGCTTCCTCAAACGTGTGAAGGAAAATGACCAGAGAAAGAAGGAAGCCAAAGAGAAAGGTACCTGGGTTCAACTGAAGCACCAGCTTGCTCCACCCAGAGAAGCCCACTTTGTCAGGACCATTGGAAGGGAACCTTAGCTGCTGGAACCCATTCCTGATGACTGCATGGCATACAAAGTGTAAAAAACAAAGACCTCTGGAGTGAAAAACAAAACCCTGTTTCTTACACACGCTTTATTGCTAAACCGGGTGAGGGAGAATGAACTGGGCAAAGCCCTGCGATGGCTGACACAGGTGCAAATTACAGCTCTACAGTAGCCCAGAGAACCTCACACTTTGTAGGGGGTTCTGTGAGCAGCAGAATCATTATTTTATTTTCAATAAAGTTTCACTGATGTTCTTTCAACGGGTCATACCAGACTCTCTGAGTTGTGCCTGCTGCTTTCTTTTTTTTTTTTTAAGATTTTATTTATTTGACAGAGTTACAGAGAGAAGTAGAGACAGAGAGAGAGGTCTCCCATTCGCTGGTTCACTCCTCAGATGGCCGCAACAGCTGGAGTTGTGCTGATCTGAAGCCAGGAGCTTCCTCGGGGTCTCCTACATGGGTGCAGGGGCCCAAGGAAATGGACCACCTTCTACTGCTATCCCAGGCCACAGCAGAGAGCAGGATCGAAAGAGGTGCAGCTGGGACTAGAACCGCTGCCACATGGGATGCCAGCCCTTCAGGCCAGGGCTTTAACCCACTGCACCACAGCGCTGGCCCCGTGCCTACTGCTTTCGACCTCAACTCAATCTCTACTCCAACGGCAGGGGAAAGAGGGATGAGAAAAATACAAGGGGAACACCTAAGTAAACAGAATTTAGTCATGACAAAAGATGCAACAGGACAAGTTATAACCAATAATCCACCATCGTTTCAAATGTCCGAAACTACAATTATATCTTCGCTGTAGGAATAATGACATCACTATGATACATGACAAGTGGGGTAATAGGAGTTAGCATTTATTGAATATTTACTATCTGTTAGGGGCTGTGTTAAGTTCTTTTGCTTGACTTATTTGCTTTACTCCTCACAATAACTGCAGGCAGAGGAACCGGAGATGCAGTGCAGCTGAGTGACTTACAGACAGGTGTACAGCTAGTGTCAAAGCACCTAAGTCAGAGCTCCTCACCACATCCTGGTATTCCTCACAGTGTGACCGGAGTCAACCGCGGTGCTTGTCAACAATGAACAGTTCAGGAGCTGTTGTGGCACAGTGGGCTAAGCTGCCTCCAGGATGATGGCGTCCCACAGTGGAGAGCTAGTTTGACTCCTGGCTATTCTGCTTCTGATTCAGATCTCTGCTGATGTGCCTGGAAAGCAGCGGATGATGCCCCAATTATTCGTGTCCCTGTCATTCATGTGGGAGACCGGGATGGGCCCATGGCTTCAGCCTGGCCCAGCTCCAGCTGTTGCAACTAACTGGGGAGTGAACCAGTAGAGAGATGATCTCTCTGTACTCCCCTGCCTTTCAAATAAAAAATATAAATCTTAAAAAAAAAAAAAGATTTGTTCACATAGCAAGTGTCTTTAAGTGGGTTGAAAGAAATATTTGGCAATACAGTACTATTGAGAGGTTTATAAACATTTAGATTCTGTGACTCAGTAATAGCATTTCTAAGGATTTTTGCTTAATTAGCCAGAGATACAGATAAAAATAATTTTTACAAAATGCTCAATAAAATATGATTCATAATAGAGAACAGGAAGAAAACATAAATGTTCAACAAGGAAATAATGGCTACACAAATCATCTGTGCCACTATTAGACTAACAAATCTACCTAGAATCCTAAATTATACAAGAAAGCACTAATGAAAAATGTCCAGTGAACAATGCAGTATGCAAAACAGCATAACTAGTCCCACTCTTCATCTGGCAAAGAGCAACAGCACAAACACAGGAACTTATCACAGGGACCAACTTGGATCCGTCAACTTTACCCTGGTACAACTTTATGCTGGTACAAAATCAATCCATTCAGTTCTCTTCTTTCAGAACAATTTTAAATAAATGACATGAGATGTTCAACACCTTATTGTAAAACAGACTTTTTATTAGATTGTGCCTAACAACAGACTAAAGTAAGTGTTCTTAACACATTTAAATTAGGCTAGGCTAAGCTATATTTGAGAGTTCTTCAACATGTTTGTGGAAACAGAATTTTCAAATTTATTTTGGTAGAAAAAAGTCTGGAATCCATGCATAGTTTTTTTTGTCATAATGTGCATTTTAGATTAACTTTTTAAATATTCCTTGGATGTATGTATTTCAACATTTTTTGCACCAAAAATAAATTTAATTTTCATTCTCTTTTCCATGATCATTTTGCCATACCTGTGTATGGGTGTATGTGTGTGTGCACTTCAAAGAGTTAGGCAGGAAAGAAACCAGTTGATTTTTAATGATGGCTGTCCTTGAATGCTGCAATGGTAGGTGGTTTATAATATGCACATTTCCAGAGTTCAACAAGGAATGTGCTATGAGGGAGTCTTCAGAAGCAGGCATGAAAATTCATATTATGAAAAAACTGTGCATGTATTTCAAAGTGTTTTCCACCAAAATAAAAGCAACTATCAATTTTATTTTCCTCAAACTTTCTGAAGTACCTTCATATATCTTGCAGTTAGAAAAACATGAGTTACTACAAAATAATTCAATGAGAAACTATGTTTGGAAAGTCACTCATGGTGCTACAGGAGGCATGTCTGTCTAACACTCCTTGCTAACAAAAAGGCCACTGAAGCCAGCCTCACCAATGTCCCCACTGACAGTAAATCTGGGAATAATTGTGCTGTCAGCGGAGCGCCCAGCTCCAACGCCACAATTATGAGCTCGGGTCCACAGGACACGTTGGAAGTGGCGGGGAATGTCAGCTTGCACAAAAATAATGGTCAAGCGAATGTGTGCTTCTGCCCAAAATGGAAAGTATGGTGGCTGTAACTGGATATTGTAAATAAGTGGTCGAAGGATCCCTGAATAAGCCTCCTTGCAACAGATTTTTCATTCTGGAATCTGCGTCAGGCTCACAGACATGAAGACGTCCAGGAAGCTATTATCTGTTTACCTCTAATTTATTTTTAAAATTGTACATGGCAGCAATGAGACAAACTATTTTTCCAGAGAAAAATAAAATTAGCTTTAAAGTCTCTGAGTTTTTGAAAACTCTTACCAAACAAAACTTCTGTGTATCACGTACTTGTCAAACATAGCCTCAATAAAACATCATTTCTCACAGAACGTACATCTGAATGTATATACCGGAACTTCTAATCTTGCCTCCGCCAATAGCTCTGTGCCTCTGATCTGATTTCTTAGCCTCTCCACAACTTTCTTTGGTCATCTACATGTGCAGACGGGACTACTTCTGCCACGCATAGTTTTGGGAAGCTGGGTAAGAAAATGTCACTAAAATTTGGTGTACAATCCTAGACACATGGTAAACACGGAGTAAAATGAGCTTGATTATTCTCTTTCCTGCCAAATAAATGACATGATTTCAACCTTCTCCAAAGTCTTCCAGAAATACAGGACTATAGTCAAATAAGTGGCTCTGTGAGTGTGTGCAATGAAAAAATAAAGTCGATAGCTTTAAAGACAGGCAGATAACTAGCATCTGCTAAAGCAACAGCAACTCAACCTTTGAAAAGCCTTCGTGGTCCTTGGAGAGTTGTGTTCAGGGAAAGGTGTTCACTAGGGAAAGACAGGACAACCTACTCTCTTTGCTGCAGTCACCTTTGTCTGATCCACACAATGACACCTATTTAGAAAGATCCCAATATTATTTCCTTTTAATTTAATTTTTTTTGACAGGCAGAGTGGACAGTGAGAGAGAGAGACACACACACACACACAGAGAAAGGTCTTCCTTTTCCGTTGGTTCACCCCCCAAGTGGCCGCTGTGGCCGGCACACCATGTTGATCCGAAGCCCGGAGCCAGGTGCTTCCTCCTGGTCTCCCATGGGGTGCAGGGCCCAAGCACTTGGGCCATCCTCCACTGCTCTTCCGGGCCACAGCAGAGAGCTGGACTGGAAGAGGGGCAACCAGGACAGAATCCGGTGCCTCAACCGGGACTAGAACCCGGTGTGCTGGCGCCGCAGGTGGAGGATTAGCCTAGTGAGCCACGGCGCCGGCCTACCAATATTATTTCTTTTAAAATACTGAGACAAACCTCTTGGAAGTTTCCCCAAAGCCTCTGGCAATAAACATATTTCAACCTCTGTTTTGCTGTTTGTAGACTTTGTGTATGGTTAGGTTATGAAATAAAAATGAGTGTGGCATAACAGATAGAATTTACAAATAACAGCAAAACTGTACAGATTGATGTTGAAATTATGTACTCATTATCCAAATAAAAACACATAAATACCTAAAAAGAAATAGATAACTACTCCTCAGGCCATCCATCTCTTATTGAATAATAGCAGTTGATGTCATATATCTAGTTACAATCATCCTGATCTTAAATCTGATATGAAAACCTGTCCCTAGATGGGGACTCTATTAATCTTAAGTGATAATTTCAGCCATGATGATGAATGGCTCTATAATTTTTAAACAGTTGCAATTATTAAGCAAAGATTAACCATTTATAAAAATCTTTTATGCGATTGCTCTTCATTGAAAGGAAGGCTGGATCTGCATATGTGTCAACACATTAATAAACTACACACATGCAATCAGTGTATTCAACAATTGGGAATCATGCTTCTGCTTTTTCAGATAATGTGAATTTCTTTTATTTCTTTGTACGAATTCTAAATTAAACATTGATCACATTCAAGTACATAAATATTCTACCATGATAAATGTGTACATGTGTGTGCACATATTGTAGGTTAAGAATACAATGAGCTTTTGTAAGTTATTCCAGTTATAATCCATATGCCTGTATTACATATTTTGTCTATAAACCACCTACTTCCACAAACACATATGCCCTTGCACCATTATAGTATGGCTCTTTAAATAACTTCATGGAGTTGGTCCCATTTGAGTACAACAGGAACCTAAATAAATGAATGCCTTTGCTATGAAACCAAGTCAGGTTGGCCGGCGCCGCGGCTCACTAGGCTAATCCTCCACCTGCAGCACCAGTACCCCGGGGTTCTAGACCCCGTCGGGGGGCCGGATTCTGTCCCGGTTGCCCCTCTTCCAGTCCAGCTCTCTGCTGTGGACCGGGAGTGCAGTGGAGGATGGCCCAAGTGCTTTGGCCCTGCACCCGCATGGGAGACCAGGAGGAGGCACCTGGCTCCTGGCTTCGGATCGGCATAGCTCTGGCCGTAGTGGACATTTGGAGGGTGAACCAACGCAAGGAAGACCTTTCTCTCTCTCTATTTCACTGTCTAACTCTATCTGTCAAATAAAAAAAATACACTAGAAAGAAGACCTTTGAGAATATGAAAAAATATATATATAACGTTTTCTTTCCACATTACAACAACTTGTCCAGATTCTAGGCATGTTTCTAACAATGATCTGTTCTGAGTCATCTGTTAGGAGACAGTTAGTTAAATGTTGCTCCCAAATGCCAGTCTGTACACGATGATGGGATGGGGCTTTTCCCAGTGCCAACTGGGTAGCTCACTGCTCTTACATACATCTGCCCCCTCCCACCATGCCTCACCAATACTGCTTTAACCAATGAAAGGGCTCATTCCAAGTGCCAATCACTCCTGTTTCCCCTTATGTTAATGTAATTAACTAATCAAGTCCCTGGGACATGACACAATACAAGATTCTACAGAGGTTAGCAAATAAAATACAAAGAATAAAAGAGTTTAGAAGGCAAAAGTCAATATAGACAAACAACTAATAGATTTTATTTTAAAGATTTTATTTATGTGAAGGGAAAAGACAGAGAGAGGGAGGGAGGAAGGGAGGGAGGGAGAGATGGAGGGAGAATCGATCTTCCATCTGCTGGTTCACTCTCCAAGTGGCTGCAATGGCCATGACTGAGCCAGGCTAAAGCCAGGAGTTTCATCCAGGTTTCCCACAAGGGTCGCAGGGGCCCAAGCACGCAGGGCATTTTCCATGGCTTTTTTCAGGCCATTAGCAGGGAGCTGGATTGGAAGTGGAGCAGCTGGGAATCAAACCAGTGCCCATAAGGGACACTGGTGTCACAGGCAGAGGCTTTTCTGCTACATGGCAACACTGGCCCCAACAACTAACATAGTTGTAATGTAGTCTGTTTCTATCAATGGCTTGCACATGGTCCACTTTATTTACTGGTTTCCACTACTATATTACTTGTATAATATAATTTTATACCTGACAAGCACACACACAATAGATGATACATAGATTATTTACATGCAACATGAAGCAGTATCAGGGAGCTTATGACACATAGTCCTGAAACATTACTTGAGAATAAAATAAACTTATATTCTCACTTAGAATAAATTCCCCACAGATTAAAGAATTAAGAAAATGAATCCACAAATATTTATCTGCTCTTCAGGAAAAAAAAATCCTTCAAATTGTTAAAACTAAGAAATGGATTCTAAAAGAAAAAAATGATTTGACTATATAAAACATCAGAAACAAAATAAAAAGGTAATTAACGACTGGAATATATTTTAATGATAATAAATACGAGATGGAAGTTTTATAGCTCATGTGAAAGCACTCTTGCAAACAGCAAGAACAGCAACCCCAAAAGTAAAACAGCTGAGAGGCAAACAAAAAATTCACAGCAGACAGACGGCTAATAAACACAAGAAAAACCTGTCTGTCCGACCACACGGGGAGTCTGAAAATGCTAAGTAGACCAATACTGAAATATCTTAAACTAATATGTGAACAAAGATGGTTTTTATTATAAAAATTCTAATGGAAATGCAATAGCACTGTTGCTTGGAATGTAATCTGCATAACATTTATTCAAATATATTGATAATATGCATTAATAGTCTTAAAATATTCATAGCCTTTAACACAGTTATCTTACTAAATAAATAAGCAGAGATAAGATAAGGTTTCAGGCCAGGTCAGGTCAAAGATGTCTCCTGCTGATATTTATAATCGTTTTGCCTAGTCAGAAGCAATAGAAACATCTAATAATTGGCCGTTTAAATTAGGAAATATTTTCAAAGTGGAATATTTTGCACAAATATAAATCATGCTTAAAATAATATCCAATGATGCAGGAAAATAATAAATTTTGAAAGGAATGAAGGCTATAATCCATACAGTTGCTAATAGTATCATATTTGGGGGCTGGCGCTGTGGTGCAGCAAGTTAATGCCCTGGCCTAAAGCGCCGGCATCCCATATGGGCGCCAGTTCTAGTTCCAGCTGTTCCTCTTCTATCCGGCTCTCTGCTGTGGCCTGGGAAAGCAGTGGAAGACGGCCCAAGTCCTTGGGCCCCTGAACCCGCACAGGAGACCTGGAAGAAGCTCCTGGCTCCTGGCTTCGGATCGGCGCAGCTCCGGCCATTGCGGCCAATTGGGGAGTGGACCATCGGATGGAAGATCTCCCTGTCTCTCTGCCTCTCCTCTCTATGTGTAACTCTGACTTTCAAATAAATAAACAAATCTTTAAAAAAATAGTATCATATTTGTTTAAAAAAGACTGGAAGAAAATACCTAAGAGTCAGGTGAGGTTATTTTGGGGAGTGCTTGAGATTATGAGTAACTTTTATTTGCATTTTTATCTTTCCCATATTTTAAAACTGTCTTTATAATAACAAATATATTTTAATAAAAGAAGATACATGGGGATCACTTCTGCTTGACTGTAAATAACTGCAGAAAATATGACAAGAACTTTAAGATTAATAATGTTTTCCTATTTCAATAAAATATAAGGGAATCTTCAACAATAGAATATGTACTTAGAATCTGAAATATTTATTTATTTCATATTTGTTTATTTTAAAGGTTCATTTATTTGAGATGAGAGAGGGAGAGATAGAGAGGCAGAGAGAGGCGGGGGGGGGGGGGGGGGCTTCCATCCGATGGTTCACTCCCCAAATGGCTGCAATGACCGGGGCTGGGCCGATCTGAAGCCAGGAGCCAAGAGATTCTTCCAGGTCTCCCACGTGGGTGCAGGAGCACAAGCACTTGGGCCATCTTCCACTGCTTTCCCAGGCCATTAGCACGGAGCTAGACTGGAAGTGGAGCAGCCAGGACTTGAACTGACACCCATGTGGGATGGCAGCCCCACAGGCGGAGGCTTAACCTATTACACTTCAGCGCTGGGCCTTCATTTGTTTTAAGAGGCAAGCCACTGCTGGGCTGTGCCTTACTTAAAAGGTTATATAAAGCAGTTTCCTCTGGGCAAATTTTCCAAGAGACAGCAGAGTACAATTGTCCAGGGTATAGGCTTTGGCATTTAGCAGCCTGGGCTGGAGTTTTGTGTGTGTGTGACAGTGTGCAGATGATCCTGTCTGACAGTCCCAGACTTGATAAGCATGTGTCACTGCCATTCCCTCTATGGATGCTTTGTCCATCTCATCTCCTAGTAACAGAATAATGACTGAATTGGATGATTTGTGTCCTGTAGGTTTTACATGGGAAAGTGAAAGTCAAAGCAGACAACATAAAATTCAGAAAGAGGGGCCAGTGTTATGGTGCAGGTTAAGCTGCTGCTTGCAACACCAGCTTCCCACATCAGAGCACTAGTTCAAGGTCAGCTGCTCAACTTCCAATGTAGCTCCCCACCAAAGAGCCTGATAAAACAGCAGAAGGAGGCCCACAAGTACTTGGGCCCTGCAACCCACATGGAAGAATCAGATGGAGTTCTCTCTCTCCCTTTCCCTCACTCTCTCTCCTTTCAAATAAATAAATAAAATAAATCTTTAAAAAATCCAGAAAGAAACAGATGCTCAAATAGTACTCTCATCACCACTTTCTCCACTGGATGCCTGTGCTTCCCAGCATAGCAGAGTGTTCACCACACAGTCCCCGCTCAGCCATGCCCCTTAGCAATGGCACTAAGGTCCGGGGCAACAGGAGAGTCACACTGCCTAGTCACGTGATACATAAACATGTCAAAGGATCTTGCCCTTGGGGGTGGTGTGAGAAACAAACCAGGAACTCAAGGCTTTTACAACACGAAATTCTTAGTGTACTGTTGACATTTGGCAAAACACATACCAATGTCACAGTGTCTTCTTTTCTAAAGAGAAACAACAGTCACACCAATGGGAAAATGTGTCATGATTTGAAAGGCACATTAAGTGGATGTAGTACTTGTGCCGGCAGCCTCTTTATTAATTCCATTACTCAACCTACCTCCATCTGCAAACACAGTTTCCACACTTCTCATATAAATGCCTAATGAGTAAGTGAGTGAATGCAATAATGAACAAGTCAACAAAAGAAATGAATTTTGGCTCTCTCCTATCAGCAAATAAGGGTAAAAATAATCAAAGGAAGAGAGCAGAAACTAATGGTGTGTTTCTCATGTAACAGAGGTTTGGGCTGAAATAGGAAAATCCACCTAACACAGCTGATTTTCCAACTCAGAGCAAGGCACAGCCAAGGTCACTGCAGAAATGCACAATGGAGGCTGTGCAGAAAGTAATGACCCCTTCTCCCTGTCACCAACCCATGGCACACAGAGAACCCTTAAGACACCACGCGGGACTCCCAACCGCCAGCGTGAGCGCCAGCACCATTCATGTCTACTTGACATGCTGTCTTGTTTCTCAACCCCGAGGCTCACCCAACTCTTCCATCTTGCCTTTGTTTCCCTTTGGGGCCTTTGATGTGGACTGATTCGAATAAAACATTTGAGAAATGCTACTGTAGAGTAAGAACTAAACAACGTCTGTGTTTGAAATGATACCTTGGCTCTTATAGATAGGAAAGTAGCCACTAAGTGTTCGCCCTAACCACCAAAACTGATGTCAACAGGGGCCAATGGCAACAAGAGGGGTTTGTGGGGCACTAAGAGCTCACGGTGCAGGATGACTGAAGCCAAGCACAGGTCACGAAGCCCAGGTCTGACCATCGCTTGTCTGAGGAGTACATGGAAAATCCATTTCTGCCTTCTTACATTAATGAATCATCTTTTCAACAGAAAAATTCAGCAGCGCGTATTGTAAAAATGACCAAATTCAAACCGTAAGGCCTCAGTCTCCTTCCACCTCAGATTTCCAAACCTGTAGCCACCTCCTCTCCAAAGCTAGCAACATTTGTTCTTGAGGACACAGGCAGAAAAATGGGTGGAAGTGCGACATACTTATGTATTTGTATTTAAACAAATTAATATGCATAAATTAGTCTTTGTGTTCATATAGAAGTAGGAACAATGTGTCTTACTGTCTTCATTTAAAAGCATACTTGGCTTAAATTAATAACTATGCAACCGTTCAAAAGAAGAACTTACTGTAATGAAAAAAAAGCACTACAATGCAGACACTTTGAAAACAGTCAAAAGAGAAGCATAGAAATACCATTTCTCCCACAATTCTGCTAGTAGATATATACCCAAGAGAAATAAAAATATATGCCCACACAAACATTTTTCATAAGTGTTCATAACGGAGGAATTCAAAGTAGCCAAGAGTGAAACAACCTAAATATCCATCAAATGGTGAAGCAATGAACAAAGTGTGGTACACCCATACCATGGAATAGTATTTGGCCACAAAAAGGAATGAAGGCTGATTCACGCTACTTCACAGATAAGCCTTGAACACATTATGTTAAGTGAAAAAAAGCCAGTCACACAAGACTATAAATTGCAAATTCCAACTGTGTGAAATATTCAGAATTAGAAAATTTATGGAACAAAACTGAGTAGACCGGTGGGTACCGAGGACTGTAGGGGGCCAGGAGAAGAGAGGAAAGGAGGGTGATGGTTGTAGCATAATGGATTTCTTCTAGTTGTGATGAAGTGTTCCAAATCAGAGGTAGAGGTGACTGCATAATTGTTTGTCTATACTAAAAATCGACGAATGATACACTTGCTATGGGTGAATCATATGGTGGGTCAATAAAGCTACTCCAAAATAGAGCGATAAGCTTCTCCATATAGGAACAAACAAGGGAAAAAAATGCAAACTGCAGAATGGTGAACTGAGTAGATTACGCTTCTTTTTGATTTAAAAAAAAAAAAAGTAGAGTGAATAGAAGTTATAATCTCAGAGTTTGCATTTATAAAAACTCAAGTGATACACAAAGAGAACTAATGAACATAGACACCTGTGAGTATGAGCATCGTCTTTGCAAATTAAAACAATGGTCAGCCTCACCTGGAAATTGCTCCATACCAGAACATGAGGCATCTTCCTCGTATACAAAATATTCCCTTAGCGTTGCATGAAGGGACTTTAAAAAGTTTGCAGAAAAGGAAACTAAAAGACAAGTTTATGAAATGAGCATTTACCTTAGTGCTTAGGACACTTGTGCCCCACAGTGGAGTACCTAGATTCATATTTTGGCCCTGGCTCCTGACTCCCTGGCAGCTTCCCAGGAATGCTGACCCTGGGAGACAGAGTGATGGTGCAAGTAACTGATTGCCTGTCCCTGGACTGTAGGAGACCTGGACTGCAGGACTGTGTTCCTAGCTTCCGGTTCTAGCCCAAGCACAGCCTTAGCCATCATGGGCATTTGGGAAGTGACTCACTGGATAGCAACTCTGTTTCTCTGTCTGTTTCTCTCTGTCTCTCTCTCTCTTTTTCACTCAAATAAATCATTTCTTTTTAAAAAAAAAGATTTATTTTATTTATTTGAATGATAGAGTTACAGAGAGAGGTAGAGCCAGAGAGAAAGAGAGGTCTTCCATCTGCTGGTTCACTCCCCAGATGACCACAATGGCCAGAGCTTAGCTTAGCTTCCTTTGGGTCTCCCACATGGGTGCAGTGGCCCAAGGACTTGGGCCATCTTCTACTGCTTTCCCAGGCAATAGCAGAGAGCTGGATTGTAAGTGGAGTAGCCAGGACTTGAACTTGCACCCGTATGGGATGCTGGCTCTGCAGGCTGGGGCTTTAAGCTGCTGTGCAACAGTGCCAGCTCCATAAATCACTTCTTTAAAAAGAGTTTGTGTTGGTATAAAAAAATGTTGAAATCCACACACAGTTTTTTCATAGTATGCATTTTCCATGAACTTTTTAATTTCTCATATGCACAGATCTAAAAAAATTTTGGTGTAAAATAAACTTATCTTTTAAATTCCTTTTTCCATAAACTTCTTAAAGTATCCTGGTACGTAAGTTGTTCAGTCAGTCCTACATAGATGGTCATTTAAGTATTTTTAGTCTCAAAATAAAAACCGCTGAAGAACATTTTTGTGGGCTTGTTTTTGTACTTAAACACAAGTACACAAGTACATTTTAAAAAGTAAAGTTGCTACATTAAAGATCAATAATTAAATCCTAGAAGTAACTCAACCAAAGAATATCCCTTAAGTTTGTTGATAACTGCACCAGCTGTAAAATCTCAGCAGGTTTTAATTGCAATAGCTGAGCCAAATACACTTTTCTGACAAAGATTAAGTAAAAGCCTAGAATTTTCCCATTCTTTATAGATAGAACATTAAAGAAGCGGCAGAATAAGAGCCTTTTAAAAGAATTCAACAAAATCCAATGGTTTATTCTACGTAAGCTCTGGAACTTGACAAAGAGAAGCCTCCTTTTAATAGGCATGAATTTATTTGAATTCATTATGTGGTTTCCCAATTGCTGTACACATTTAAAATGACCTTTCAGCCTCAAAGCAGGAGTCTCAGAGAAGAAGGATGAAGAGAATCTGTTTCAATAAAGATAAACATCAGCTACCAAGACCTGATTATACTATTTGAATTCTAAGAAGGCAAAACCATTATCATCAAGAAAAATAGTAAAGCAGCCGGCGCCGTGGCTCAATAGGCTAATCCTCCACCTTGCGGCGCCGGCACACCGGGTTCTAGTCCCGGTTGGGGCGCCGGATTCTGTCCCGGTTGCCCCTCTTCCAGGCCAGCTCTCTGCTATGGCCAGGGAGTGCAGTGGAGGATGGCCCAGGTGCTTGGGCCCTGCACCCCATGGGAGACCAGGAAAAGCACCTGGCTCCTGGCTCCTGCCAGGATCAGCGCGGTGCGCCGGCTGCAGCGGCGGCCATTGGAGGGTGAACCAGCGGCAAAGGAAGACCTTTCTCTCTCTGTCTCTCTCTCTCACTGTCCACTCTGCCTGTCAAAAAAAAAAAAAAAAAAAAAGAAAAAAAAAAAAGAAAAATAGTAAAGCAGTAAGTTTGTTAAAAATAAATTGTGTGAAATTTTAATGATGCCAGGAGATGTTTCCGGGTGTTCAGGGCTATGTTTGCATTGCATTCCTCCCTTTCCTTCCTTCCATTCACTCTAGCTCACTTTGGAATTGTATTTAAGTGACTCTATTTAGCTGCATTGTCATCTCCACTTAAATGGCTATATCTGGGCAGAGAAAACCCTGCTGTTCATCATGGACTGGTAGATACTAGCTAACAAAATGTTTTTTTTGTTTGTTTTTTGTTTTTTTTTGTTTTTTTTTTTTTTTGACAGGCAGAGTAGACAGTGAGAAAGAGAGACAGAGAGAAAGGTCTTCCTTTTGCCATTGGTTCACCCTCCAATGGCCGCCACGGCCGGCGCACCGCGCTGATCCTGGCAGGAGCCAGGTGCTTCTCCTGGTCTCCCACGGGGTGCAGGGCCCAAGCACTTGGACCATCCTCCACTGCACTCCCTGGGCACAGCAGAGAGCTGGCCTGGAAGAGGGGCAACCGGGACAGAATCCCGTGCCCCGACTGGGACTAGAACCCAGGGTGCCGGCGCTGCAAGGCGGAGGATTAGCCTAGTGAGCCGCGGCGCCGGCCCAAACAAAATGTTTTGATAGAGAGTTATACCTCTAAAATGCATGCTATGATGGTGAAACAATTACAATGAAATGTATTTCACACTGAAACTGTGATTAGGTAATTTTGGGTTGATATTATCGCTTTTGTCATTTTTTGTTCATTTGTTTTATGACGCAGAAAATACTTGAGAACTTGAAGGCTGGGCACAGTTTGATGACTCTGGCAATTATCAATTATGGGTTTTAGTTCATACAGGCCAAGCTGCGTTTGCTGTTTAAAGCTCCTAGAAGTCATTCATAAACTAGAATGAGAGGCCAGGACAAAGAACACGACAAACTTCATGAGCCATCGTGCCACTGGTAATGCGAGTGCCTGCCTTTGCTATCTGTGGCTCTGACGCCTCTGCAGTCTGGGGAGCCACCGCTCACTTTGTCTTTTGCACCCTCTGGGTTGTCACAGCAGGCACTTCCTACCATAAGCTGAAGGTCAGCTGCACACACTTCCCAGTGACTACTCCAGTCGGTAGGTATAACCATTTTTTACAGACATATACCTCCTAACCAACTGTATTTTGAACTTAAGTCATAACACATTGTTTAACTCGGTCTCTTGTGTGTTCTCTTCTCTGTACTTTAATCACAATTTGGAATCATATTTATTTCACCGCATTTTTTTCTCTCCATAGAGAGAGGGAGGCACCAATGCATTTCTAAAGTCTAGCATAGAAAAGAGACTAAATATAAATGTGTCTATATAGAAACCACGTGGCTATAGAAAATCATCCTAAACAAAAGTAATGTTGAACTTTATAAATAAAAAGCATTTCCAGCTTTATCTTCATATAGCATCATCGTAGGTGTCTATTAAAGTTGAATGAATTTATCTATATCTAAGAGGTGAATATAAGCAACATATTTCTCAATAACATACTATGTAGAAGGTTCTAGTTTAGATTCAGCTGCAAGTGATGCTGAATTTTTCCTTACTTATGTGAATTTAACAGAATAATATATGTGATTAGGCCAATATTCACACTTGTAAAAATTTTCAGATTAAGCACTAATGGGTTTTACCTAGTGCTGTTATGCTTTCTTTGTAAACTCTCCATGATCATTTCACTTGTGAAAGATGATATACATTTCATATCAAATACCATTTTGTAAATGGTGAAATTCTTATGTCCTCAAATAGTAACTTGTATCAAGGTTAATTTGAAAACACAAACACAAGAAAATAATCATAGGAGTCTTTCCCTTTCTGTGGTTTACTATGTCCCCAGCACTGTACCCATTCCTTTCTGTGTAATATTTCATGTAAGATTCACAAGAGCCCCATCGCAGTTTTCCCCTTAGTCCAAGATTGTTGTAAATGGAGGCACCTTGTTTTGAACTTATTCCTACTTCAGAACCCATTCCCACCTCTCCAGTACACATTGTGGGAAATTCCAAATGGCCTTTGGTTTTCTGTAGCTCAGCTCTGTATTTCCCTAGAGTCTAAGGAAACAGAAATACTTTGAATGAAGTTAAGCAGATAAAGTCTGCCTTCAAAGTGATATCACGATTTAAAAGTAGCCATGAAAGTTTACACGGAAATACAAGGAATATTTACAAAGCCATACAGAACATGACCATCGACAAACATTCTAAGTGCTTCTTGTTTCTTTCTTTATAATGGTTAAAGTAAAAAAAAAGAAAGAAAGAAAAGAAACATCTCATTTTCTCTTATGGACTCCAGATTAAACACCTTTATATGCAGTACAACATTCTACCTACTACCAAAAACAAGAGAGCTAAAAGCGAGGGTTAACTCCTTATTTCTCTTTAGTCACTAGTACTGTTCTGAGGGAGCAGTACTCTCCAACTATTACTCCTTTTATTCAGAAACTCCCATACCACAAAGAATTCCTTCTCTCCACCAGTATGGATGAATTTATGCTATAGTAAATTGGAAATTGCTAGAATTATGATCGAACTCTAAAGAAGTTTCCATGGATTTTTCACCAACCTTTATAGGAATTTGCAAGTTCCAACATGAGCTGATACACGGCACTACCTTTCCTTTGGACTGACTACTTGCATCTACCCGGTCTTGGCCAACATGGTTGTCTGTCACCCATGTAGAAAGATTATCTGAAGAGTATTTGTTTTCTTTTTTCTCCTCAAAAAGGTTCACATTCTGACTTCAGGCACTAGGGAATGTAGGTCTTGGAAGACTTTAAATAACTTTTTATTCAGAAATATTTCAGAAGATATCAAGTGTTCATTTGGTATTCAAGGAAGACTTGCCTGGCAGGCTGTAAGTTCTTTATGTGAACCTGAAATTCAGAGTGGAAGTTACAGCTACACGACATGAAGAAAGCAACTGAGTGAAGACAAAACGCATAAGGCAATCAGCACATTTTAGGAAACTCAAGTTTGTATGAGCAGCTACGTGTTCTGTCTCTCTCTCTTATGTAGATGCTCACCAACATACCAACAAAAGCAAATGTGCTTGGTAATTTGAGCCAATGATTCATCTTATTGAAGTAAATTATGTCTTTGTGTATTGGAAATTTAGTCAATTATTTACCATCAAGAAATGACACAGGGAATTGAAAAGAATGTACCTCTTTGCTTTATACTCAAAATGACTAATGATGTACAGAGAAATTAAAATCGCCAACAGAATAGAAACAGAAGTGTAAGAAAAATTCAAAAAGTCCTCTGCTCATGCAAGGATAACTCAGGGTACAAAGCTGAGGGGAAGAGCTGGTTCCAGTTAGAAAAGAATTTAAGATTCCATTACAGACCCACAAGCCCACAAGCACAGACTATAAAGTTTATAGACAAAATATAATTTTTTTTGAGTAATGGTCAAAGTTCATGAAAGTGGCATTGCCCACATCACGCACTGGAGAGGCAGGGTATACTGTACAGCACAGGTTCTGAGCTCAGACTGGGTTCAAACTGGTCTTTCAGGGCCAAAGCTGCTACAACTGCCCGAAAGTGCAGCGAGCAACTGTGAAATAATGTGGCTCTCTGTGAAAGGCTGATAATAATTTGATATTTTGTTGGCAAATTTTTGCATGGTACCCTGGTATGGCAGCTATAATCCCCAAGGTCAAGTCCTTTAACTGAAGTACAGTGGGACACAAATGCCATCTTCTTCTGATTTCCTGCATGGAATCTGATCTTCGGCGGTCCTTCCAAAAGTTTCTATTAGATTTCTGTCTGGTGAAATGGCCTTATTCAGACTAATGCAGCTACAGACGTGGATTATGCATGATAACAAAACTAACGGCAAAATGAGTTTATGTAGAGAGCTGGCCAATGAGCTGGCAGAAGTTATTTGTGGAAAGGAAAGTTTAGGTTGCCTGTTTAGTGAAACAGTACCTTCAACATTTTGCAAAATTTAACTTAGACCTATTAAAATAAACATGCCCTGGAGATTATTATCTGTGAAGACAGATTTTGGTGACAAGTTAAATTACGTCAAATAATCATTTTATGAGTTATTTTTTGTTTGAAATTCACTTCCTCCTCACTGTTTGTTCCTGATGATGCGCTTCTCATGTCGCTATTCTCTGAGGACATTAAAATTTCCTGGTTTACATATTTTATATTTGAAAAATAAAGCCTAAATTCATTTAAATAGGAGAGACATCTGTTGGTTCTAATATTTAAATAACATAAATTTAAATATTTAACTTGGCTGACAGTTAATTATTTCAGAGGTAATAAGGGAAACTATTTTTGCATGAAAATATCAAAAAATGGCACAGATTGCAGATTGAGAGAAAGAGAGGGAGAGAGAGAAGAAAAATATCTCTCTCATCCAGAGAAAACATTTTGGTCTGCAAAAATCAAATAATTCTGATTTATTTCATATTACCCCACCCCAAATTCAAATAGCAAGGTTTTAAAACTACTCTGTTCCCCTGGACTTCTGAAAGCAACTGAAACACCCTTTAACTATAAATGTATTCTCTTTTTACAAAAATGAAAGGATATAGTGGTAGGTAAAACTAGAAATCCCATGCTCCGAAGGAGTACTTTAAATAGCCACCGGATTGTAAATTTTATGCAAGTGAGGCTATATATTTCATCACTGTCTCTAACAGCCTGCAAGGTGCCTGGGGCAGAACCAGCTTAAAAAACACCGTTCAAGGAAACAGTGAAAAATGTACCTTTAGTTTTGCAACTAAAACACCTACAGGAATGAAACTCTTCTTTCAGGACTGTATATTTTAAGTCACAGCATCGGAGTCAATGGTCAAGTGGTTGGAAAATGTTTTGGTACAATATTAAAATAATTCACTTCCTTTATTATTAAGGACTAAGCCTTAATTTCTTAAGATTGAAAACTGTTTCAGCCTACAGGTGTGATAAAAACTAAAAGTTGGCTTACTAATGGCAGCAGGCATGCTAAGTGGTTTCTGAATTGGAAGGTCAAATGTCATCTCCCTTTGTTAGGCTACAAGACAAGCTTGTTTCTCTGGTTCAGCATCTAAGCCCTGGAAGCTTCCTTGGGGTGATGGTTGTACTGGGCTTCCAGCTGCTCACTGAAGAAGGCGGCTGAAGTGGTGGTTACAGTAGTCATGCCAACAGGTCTCAGCTGCCCAGAACCATCACACATGAGCATTGAAAGGTCCGCCACGTTAGCTGTTAGCTGGTGATTGACATGTGCACTGCACTTACTAGCATTTCCATCTGCACCATTCAGTACTGGTTGATGATACTGAGAAGAGTCACTTGGGCGAGAAGATAACGTTGAGAAAAACTTGGAAGTGTAGGTACTAGAATGGAAACTATGTGACGTGAATGGAAAGCATTCAGAGAGATGTTGGGAGACCAGCAATCCCAGGGGAGATGGAAAACCAAGGGTAAAAGGGAGTCACAGGACCAGGCAAAAAAGCTCCTTGTCACTGAGGGTAAGCAGTGTCTGCAACTCATGTAGTAGGTACAATATTTAGCAAAATGCCATCTAGTAAAAAAAAAAGAGAGAGAGAGAAAAAATGTGATAACTGATTGCAACATTCTTGGTAATACTGAACAAGTCCCGGTTCTACTCTCCATGTGAGTGACAGCCATGGCATGGCTGGGTGGAGCAGGGAGCATGCTGGGAAGAACTGTTCATGCCTGTACAAAGATGAACCAGCCTGGTCTATATATATATCATGTCCACAGAGGAGGCAGGTGAGACAGCAGACAATACTGCATGTGAGAAATACACAGGTTTCATGGTAGCACAGAGAACTTAATTTTAATTTCTCATGGGGAGGTCTAAGACATCCCAGAAGATATGACCACAGGGGGTGAATCTAAGAAGCAGAGACTGGGCACTGCTGTGGTCTGCATTTGTCCTCCCAGTGGCTCATGTATTGGCGGTGGCTCACCAGGATAGTGGTGCTGGAAGACGGTGTGGAATTTTGGGAAGTGGAGTCTCAGCTGGGGTCATGCCTTTGAAAGGGACTAAGATATTTATTCGTGCGACCTAATGGTTGTGAAAGCCCGAGCCTAGTCCTACCCAGCGTCTCTGTGGATTCCAGGATCGAGATGAGGAACCCTCCCCGGGGAGCTTCCACAGCAGCTGGGCCACAGTGTGACACAGCTGAGGGGACCCTCCCTGGAGCTGAGCTGATGCCCGGGAACCTCCAAAACCTCCAGCTACATAAACCTCTTTTCTTCACAGTTGCCTGCTTCAAGCATTTCATTAAAGCACCAAAAAGCTGACTAATGCAGACATGAAATCATATTAAATGATTATTGTAAAGTAAAAACCCTTTAAAATGCTCATATAATCCTCTGTTGGATTGTGATTTAAATATTACAGCTAATTTTTACCTTGAATTTACATCTCAAACAAAAGTTTGCTTATTGAACTATACATCAGCAAGAATGAACAAACCACATATATATCAATATGGGATAATCTTTCAAACTTCGTTTCATAAGGAAGTGGGGAAACAGCCAACCACAAAACAGCCCCCAGTGCACCATTTCTTCTCTGCAATTTAAAAGCAGAAAAACATAACTTCTGGGTTTTCAAATCAGGATCACTGTTACCTTTAGTGGGGATGGTCAGTGGCTTGAAGAGGCTCAAAGGCGATTTTTGGTCACTAGTAAGATTATTTTTTATCAGGGTGGTGATTATAGTGGTGACCTTTAATAATTCAAGTGACTAGTTTTTTTTTCTTTCTTTCTTTCTTTTTTTTTTTGGTTTGCAATAGCTCCAAGGAATTTTTATGTTTATTTTTTTATACATAATATGTTCTTCCTAGGTAAAAAATAACCCAAAACATGTTCAAGGTAACCTTACAATTTGCATGTCTACATAAAACCCACTTCTGCCGTAACAACTTTATTGAACAGCAGCTTTAAGGGCAGAGTTTGGATAGACGGATTTATTACGAGACCACCAGAGCCAGGTATTAAAACGGCAAGCAACCTCCAAATGACCCTCTTCTCTCTAGTAGGCATCGACAGTTGATGGTAGCACTTTTTCTCTCTGAGTCCAATTCACTCTTGGTACAGCATTCTTTCTAGGCAGAAGTTGCTTAAAGATGAAAAAGATTAGCTATCTTGGTTTCAAACAATCGGGATTGTCTTTTGTTATTTTCGTGAGCGAGACCTTACAATTATGGAGGAATTTCACTTGTATTTCTAGGTCAAAGTAGAATTGCATATTTAGGTGTGTAAAATGATTTTCTCAACTATAGTAACATTTTACCAAGTTTTCTAACAGCAAGTTTGTGACTTTGTGTCTTTTAGATTATCCTAGAAATACTGGTTCAGATACAACTAGACTCAATTTTAACAAAAGCACTCCAATAATTGGGACTAATTTTTTCCAAGGAATAGACTCCGCTTTCCTAACCTCAACACGCTTCTTGATCCAATATACAGTTGATAAACATTTCAAATGCTTTTCCTACACACTGTTTGGGGTCGCTACTCACCATAAAATAAGTAGATAACAGAAACTATGGAATGCTAGTGTTCAGTTCTCACTGATGTATTGCATTCTTTCTAAAACAATTATTTACTTGACAGAGAGAAATAGAGAAAGAATACTCTCATCTGCTGGTTCAACCCCCAAATGCCTGCAGCTAAGTCAGGCGTAAGCTGGGAGCAGAGAACTCAGTTGAGGTCTCCCTTGTGGGTGAGCATCCCTTCAGCCTCTCCAGAGTCCACGTTAACAGACAGCTGGAGCCAGGAACCAGAGCCGGGATGCAAAGCAGGTACTCAAATACGGAACGCCAGAATCCTAACCAGCATCTTAACCTGCAGGCGAAACACACAGCCCCTATCTTGCATTTTTCTTTAAAAAGATTTACTTATTTATTTGAAAGGCAGAGTTAGAGAGGCAGAGGAGAGAGAGAGAGAGAGAGAGAGAGAGAGAGGTCTTCCATGCACTGGTTCACTCCACAGATGGTTGCAATGGCTGGAGCTACACTGACCCAAAGCCAGGAGCTTCTTCCAGGTCTCCCACATAGGTGCAGGGGCCCAAGGACTTGGGCCACCTTCTACTGCTTTCCCAGGCCATAGCAGAGAGCTGGATCAGAAGTGGAGCAGCCGGGACTCAAACCGGCGTCCATAATGGAAGCTAGCACTGCAGGCTGCGGCTTTATCCACTACGCCACAGCGCCAGCCCCAGGAACTGCATTTTTGATATTTCAACCCACAACTCATCCTGAAGGGACACTCCAGACTGTAGGAACAGAGCTAAGCCCATCTAAAGTTTCCCTGTTGCCATTTGAGAACACTCAGAGAAGGAAGCTGAAGTCTCTTTCTTTGAACTAGCACAGAATGAACTGAAGAGAGGAAGTGTTACCAGGGTAGGACTGAACCCCTAGAAACAAGGAAAGTCAAGTGGAGACCGGAGATAAAGCCCAGGCACTGCGTCTCTCCTGTGAGAGCAGAGCCTGCCTCCCTCGGCTTCCCTTGGAGGATTCTAGTGGATTTCAAATAACCAAAGCAGAGACGTTTTAGCTTCCGATTCCCCACACCTTATTCTCTACCTTCACTGAGTAGTTTATTTCTTTGACATAGATGTGTCTTCTATGGAGCATGTAGTCAGTGTAATTTATCAAGCATACCCAGCCTCATTCCAAGATGTGACCAAAAAGACTACCTTATGGAAAGTCACCCTAGGAGACTGAATCCATCTTCACATTCATAGTTCCTGATTATTTAGTAGGTTACACCAATAGACAACTTGAAAAGTGCATACTACACTTTTCCTGCACGCCACAAGCAGCCAGACCCTGTTCTGAGCAATGTTGGCATATTAGCACATTCAACATATACACATGTATTGCATCCCAAAGGTCACATCTTATCTTTTTAAAAAGCATGTACATCCATGAAACTCTCTTATGTGACGCTCAACTTTGTGGAAGTCAAGTGACTTCACGAGACTTCAGCTTCCTCATGTGTAAAACACAGATTAAGAATGATGGGTGCCTCACAGGAGGCATCATGGGAGTCAGATGGAAAAATCCACACAAATGCACAGAATAGTGCTGGTCACTCAGACACACTCAACAGATGGAAACGGTCTTTATTTTTATTTCTGCTAAACACTATATGGGGAGGAGAGAGTGAATTTAGAATGACGGCTGCTTAACTAGCTACATGACTTCAAAAAAGGATAGTGATCCAAGTTCAGTTTCTGGAGTGGGTTCTGGTCAAAATGATGTCTTGCCTTCTCTGCAGGAAACTGCTGAGGCCTCAAGCTCCACAGCTCTGTGCATAGTCTGCCAGTTCAATTTTTTGAGAAGTTGTGATAGAATTATTATGGGAGCAGTTAATTTCACAGGTGTAAGTTTAAGAATTACCTTCAAGTCCCACACAAATTATGATAGACCCACTTTTGTGCATTTGCCTGGTAGTTTTTTTTAACCTTTATTTGACCTTAAACTTCAAGTTTGAGTTTGTAAAAAATATATCGTTCCAACATTACCTTTTAAGTACTTAAACACTGACACTGTTTTGAATAGATTTTCTTGACCTTATTGGACTGGAAATGTGAAAGATAGTAAAATTTTGCCAGCTCCACATTGGGGTTGAGAGGTGGGGAGAATCAAATGATGGCTGATTCTCTAGGGCCCCTTTATTTAAAAGATTTTAATGGTTCTAAAACTGGCTAGATGTCAGACAGGAAGAAAACAGTGCAATTTATAGTCTGACCAGAGGGGCCAGGTCAACAGGCTGAAGGGGCAGGAGCTAGCCAGCTCTCTATGGGACGAGGCCGTGTCAGGGTCCATGCTGTTTCTCCACACATCACGAGAGCCCCTGGTTAAAGGTCCGTCTGCAAACCTTGGGAGAGAAGGCAGACAAATACATGGTCTTGAGCTGCACAGGTTTAAAAGGAGAAACTTGAGGGGCCAGCACTGTGATGTAGTGGGTTAAATTGCTGCCTAAGACGGTGGCATCCCAAATGAACACTGCTTCGTGTTCTGACTGCTCCACTTCTGCTCCAGCTCCTTACTATTGTGCCTGGAATGGCAGCAAAAGATGGCTCAAGTGACTGGGCCCCTTCCTCCTACATGGGAGACCTGGATGGACTTCCAGGCTCCTGGCTTCAGCCTAGCACTAGCATGGCCCAACCCTGGTTGCTGCAGCCACTTGGGGAGTGAACCAGAGGATAAAAGAGCTCTCTCTCTCTCTCTCTCTCTCTAACTCTGCCTTTCAAATAAGTAAATAAATCCTTTTTTAAAAAATAAAGGATAAACTTGAACAACCTAAGTTAGGAAGGAAAGGCCCTTGTAGCAGCCTAGGATGGCTTTTTCTCACATCACAAGGTAGAATCTCGTGTGGCCAAACCAGTTTAGAGGGAAAACAAAGGAGACCAGGGCCACAGCAGTAGCAGTCATCACAAACGGTGGGTTTGGAATTAGACAAACCTGGGTTTTTCTGCAGCACCATGATTTTACAAGGAGGTGAGCTCAATTGTGTACACCACCAAATTCAACAGCTGACAAACGGTAGATGCTCAATACAATGCACCTATCATCATTCCTACGGTCACTACTCCAAATATTTCTTCAGACTTAGGGGCTTCTGTCTTCAGCTACCTGGTGACCCAACAGCCAACCAGTCACCAGCTGCTCTATGACAAACTTACAGGATCAGGGTACACGTGATTGCCAGCAGTGGCTTATTCCATAATAGAGTGCCACGATTTCAAGTATCAGCTACAGGAATTCCTTGACACAAAGGAACAGATCTGTGCCACATTGCAATGGAATGGCATCATGGATGTTAGGAATTATTGTCTGCATTCTTTGTATACATAAATATTTCATGCAAATAAATGAAAAAGAGCTGAATTTCTCATTTTACTATGTTTGAACAGGAAGGAGAATTAGATACAATGGCAGCATTCTTTTGTAGGAAGCCTGAAACAATCACACACTGAACATGCATTGAATGAAATATTTATATTAACAAGTTACACTGGTGCCTTCTATTTTTGATTTAGAATGAATATCTTCAATATGAAATGAAAAGAGATCAAGAAATCATTCACCAGGAGTTTTCCAACGGTATAAGAGAATCCATTTAGCTACCAGCTATCACTGTATCTGCTGATAACTAGGAGGAAATGGGTTAAAATTTAAAGGGAGATAGCATTAGGTATAAATAAAACTCCCTACCTGTGTGGGCTTACAATAAGGAAGCTTGGGGAGTTGTGACTGCCAGTGTTGTTTCTGGTTTTCTAATTTCTTGCTCTCCCTCATGTGTAGCAGAGAAATGGAAGGATTCACAGTTGCCTTTTTTTATGGCAGAAGTTTTTAGGACTAGGATGAGGTGGGTGGGGGGAGAATATTTACTACTTTCAAGTTCATTAATGGCAGTTTTTGCCCAGGGGTTAGCAGTGTGATTAAATAACATAGGACATTAGACGACCAGATGCCTACTTTAAAATGGGATGGGGTTCTTCCATATTGGTCTCTCTCTGGCTTTCCCCCACTTTTGGTCACAGTTCCCTAGATCTTTCTTTGAAAACATTCCCTTGTGTTTTTCTAATTTGCATTCTGTTTTAGCTTCTCTGATTCACATCCTCATCCATCAACCTCCTTGGAAGGCTGAGGGTGGATAAGAAATACTGACAGTTTATATTTCTCCCATTGTAGGTTCTGGGATTCTCATTATTCTTCATTCTTTTGAGGTATTTCCTAGCTGAGGCCAAACTTGAGCTCACAACTAGGAAATCTGATATGGATCACGTCACAGCCTCTCATTAGTGATCTCTACGTAGTCTGCTTCATAATATCTGAGCCAGACTCACTGTTTTTGTGTTCCTATGGTGCCCCAGCCCTCCCTGCAAGCCGTGATCATCAGAGTTGGTGCTTTTGGTAAAAGTGCACCTTACTTCTAATGTTCATTTACTAAAATTCTATCAACCCCCAAGTTACCTCCAAAGAAAGCAGATCATCTCTGGATCGACTCCCAGGAAAATCAGTGTTAACTTTTGATGCAGCTTTGTGACTATCTTCGTCACCAGTGATATCCTCTGGATCCTACTCTTACCTTTTTGAAAAATGTTAAGCTTTATTTATCTCTTGTTTATTTGAGAGGCACAGAAACGGAGAAAGAAAAAGAGACAGAGAGCTCCTATCCACTAGTTCCCTCCTCAAATGCCTGCAATGGCCAGGCCTGTGCCACACTGAAGCTGGAAGCCAGGAAACCAATCAGGATCTCTCTTATTATAAGTAGGAGGGACTTAACCACTTGAGTCATTACCTTCCGCCTCCCAGGGTGTACGTTAGCAGGAAGCTGGAATTGGACTCCATCTCAGGTTTCCCGATATGTGATATGGGCACCCCAATCAGTGTCTGAACCACCAAGCCAAACACTTGCTACTGTGTTTACCTTTATGTAAACTTTGCCGATTCAATATGTTTACTATAAGTGTTATTCAGAATATTTGGAGTTATTCCCCAGGCATCTTTCTTTAAGGAAAGTGAAAAACTTGAAGATATCATTAACGTTCTTTCTCTTCAGCTTCATCTTAGAATCTACATTTCTCCAGCTAGTAACAGTTGGGTAGACCCATGATTAAGCATTCTGATACCCATGATTCCATTTAGAAAGTGATTCAATACAAACAGAATACATGATTAATGTGATTGACAGAGAGACTAATAAGCGAGTTATTCCTTTCTCTTTAATGAAAGTCAAGTTTTAGAGGGAGGGTCAAAATCATGATACGCTCCAATCAGTGGGGGAGGAAAAGAACAGAGTTCTGTTAGGACTCAGTACAGCTCCAAACATAAGCACAGTCAGCTTCATCCATGTAGAGTCTTACACAGAGTGCAATGTCACACAGGAATGTACTGCATGAGGCACTATTCCCAGGGAACTTTATTCACCAGTGACGTAACAGAAGACAAGGGTGGAGAATCTCACTTGGAAACCTCCAGACCACAGAGCACCTTTCTTCTGAAGAACTCAATGTCAGGTCAGCATTTCTTTACCCACCACTATGTTGAATTCCCGACTAGTTAGCTGTGCATATATTTAATGGTTTCCTCACTCCAGAAAGAGCTACTATAAATTGGTAAAACATAAGATGTGAAATAAAATTAACATATCTTAACAATTATCATTATATATGATTTCTCAGCAATGAGAAATGTCCCATAACTTCACGATGTTTTCAGACAGAGGAATTTGAACTTTCCCGGTTTCCTGCAAGTTGATCCCAGCTGATACAGGGATACGGAAAACCTGGACGACTCTCTGGTGGTAAGGCAACACAACAGGGAGCAGAACTATAAATGATCAGCAGTTACCAGCTGGCAGTTTTCACACAATATTCCTTGGAACCCTAGTGCTCTTTGTAGTTATTGCAAGGACAGGGACTGAGTTTGGGATGTGGACAAACATGCAACTCCAGTAGCTGTTTTTTTGTTTTTCTATGTTGATACATCTCAAGCACATTTATGTCCTAAAAAAATTATACCTCCATATCAAATATACGTATACGTTTATCTTTCATATTTACATACATATTTACATTGGCTCCACATTACATTTCATGTGTAAAAAGTGTTCCACTGAAAATATATTTTAAGTTCACCAATTGAGCTCAGCTGTTATTTTACAGGTAACCATAGAGGGACTAGGCTAATAGACTCCATTCAAAACTGAGGTGCCCTGACGAAGCTTTTGCTCTTTATTCTCTAGTATAGGGAACAGATGAAATTACTTTCAACAAGTAGAGAATATATAGTCTAAAGGCTGAAAGAGAGAGAGAGAAAGAGAGGACCTCCCATCCACTAGTTCACTTCCCAAAGCCTGCAACAGCTGGGCTGGGCCAAACTGAATATAGAAGCCAGGGACTTGCACTGTGTCTCCCACATGGGTGGCTGGAATCCAAGTATGCAGCATTACTTGATGCCTCCTAAGATCCCATCAGCCCAAAGCTGAAATTAGAACAGAGCCAGGCCTCAAACCCAGGCACTCCAGTAAGGGATGCAGACTTCCCAAGTGGCTTCTTAGCCACCAGGCCAAATGCCACTTCCTGCAAGAGTCTTTGAGTCATTTCACACACCCAGCATCAGCCTCAACTTCACAGACCATGCAGTGTCTTTAGCTGTCTTCAGCAGGTGGACAATGTACAATAATTAAAAATGATAATTATAATAAATCTTTTTAAAAATGTTAATTATACAGGCAGTAGAGGGAGCTGTCATGCCGAAGTAAAAACAGTATTGTCTTTAGAGTGTACAGACTTGAACCCCAGCCTTCCTTGTCAGTTGCTACACTCATCTCACCAACTTTAAAATTTGGATTAGCAAGACTTTTCTCAAAATTGTTATATGAACTAAATAATATGTTACATGTAAAATTCTCTATAGAGTTCTCATTCATAAAATATACTCAAAAAAGTGAAAGGTAGAAATGATATCGTAAGAGCAATAGAAAAACTATATCTAAACGCTGATATCTTCAATGAAGAAGAAGAGTTCAAAAATAGCATAAACAGCTATTTAAGATACTTTCAGTTGAAAATGAGAGCCGGCGCTGTGGCTCACTAGGCTAATCCTCCGCCTTGTGGCGCCGGTACACCGGGTTCTAGTCCCGGTCGGGGCGCTGGGTTCTGTCCCGGTTGCCCCTCTTCCAGGCCAGCTCTCTGCTGTGGCCAGGGAGTGCAGTGGAGGATGGCCCAAGTGCTTGGGCCCTGCACTCCATGGGAGACCAGGAGAAGCACCTGGCTCCTGCCTTTGGATCAGCGCGGCACGCTGGCCGCGGCGGCCATTGGAGGGTGAACCAACGGCAAAGGAAGACCTTTCTCTCTGTCTCTCTCTCTCTCACTGTCCACTCTGCCTGTCAAAAAAAAAAAAAAGAGAGAGAAAAGAAAATGAGAGTAACTGAGGATGGGCTAATGCAGTTATGGGTAATTTCCCCTCCAACATGTTAATCAACGTTGCTACATCTTTTTTACTTTCCGCTGTAGAACTAGTCATCCTAGCCCAAGAAATGCTTTCAGCTATGATCGTGAGGCCAAAGTACAGTGTTTACCCAGCCTAGATGTTCACAACCTTAGGAGGAAAGATTTAACAATAATAATAATAAAAAAGGAAATAATTTCTTGGTTTGAATTGCAAGCTAATTCAGAAAATTGTGTTGTGTTAAAATGGTTATTCATGATAGTTTGGAAAATGAGCAAATTATTCTTTAATGGATACATATATAGATAGATAGATACAGATAGATATAGATATTTACATATATAGTGATGAACTAGCAAATGACATAGCACATACATTTTTAATAATTTAAGCTTTCATTTACAATATTTTTCTTGATGAAAATGCTCATTTGATATAAAAATACAGTAAAGAAGGAAAGAGACAGGGAAAGTCTCCCCTAATTTCAATGCTACCATTTTCACTTCTAAAAGGTAACTCCTACCAACGGCCTGCAGTAGAGTCCTCCAGACTTTTTTCTATATCTGAAACCTTAACTACCACTCTATCTATTCAATAATCAATTTCAAAATTTACTTTAGGAAAAAAATCACAGTCATATTTTGGAGTGTCGCATTTTTTCCCCCAGATTCCACAATAAATGATCTTAAATATAACCAGCAAATCTTACATGCCGAATGTTCTGACAGTAGGAAATGAAAAGTTTGATTTTATTGGCCAAAGTTTTCTTTACACTTATATTTCAAAGGCTAATAATTTTCTAGTTAAACTAAATCACATAAATCTTAATTAAACAATAAGAAGTATGCCTGGAATATGTTTATAAACTTTAAAATGGTAAAGAGATAAAAAAGGAATATGGAAGGTAATATTATACCTGAAAGAGATGTAAAATACAAATATTTATGGAAATATTACTTTCTTAAATAGAATTTGAAGGTAGAAGATTGTCACTAAAAATATAAATAGAAAGGAAAGCTATGTCTCAATCAAAAAACTTTGCTACTTTTAATTAACTTTGTGAGCACAAAAACATACATATAGTTTTCTCAGTTTCATTCATGTAAATTTTTTAAAGGCATCCTTAAGAATAGATAGACAAGTTCAGTTAGAACTTACTTACAGTTGATATTCAGTAAATAATGAATAAAAGAAACAGTATATATACTTTTATCTAAATTCTAAATCTGCAACACCTATGTTATAAGAAAACATTTTTTTCAAGATTATTTCTTTTTGAAATTCATAAAATTCTAATTACAAGTAAGGCTGGCCTTTTATGTAGGTGAAATAAGAGGAATGGTATAAAATACCATCATAAATTTGTCATGAAGTTCCTTTTAAAATGTAACTATCTTGTAGGAATCCTATTAAAGCTGTAAAGAACAAGGTAGTATGGCTTGCTAGGTGTTGGAGAGAATCAAGAAAAGGTAAATATTGGATCCTTGCAGAAGGCAGAAAACCAACTTCCGAAGGTAGTGTTTGGCTTTGGGGCATCCCATGGGAAAGTAGAGATTTGGGGAAAGCAGGTCAATGGAACAGAAAACAGATTTATATAACAGCATTAAGAAGGCAAAGTCAAAAGATGGATCCCCAAGAGCAGGTCAGAATGAAAAACAAGAAATTGAAAAGAGAATAAATGGGAAACCAGCAGGTCTCGTCATGGGCAGTCAACCATGAAAGGAGATGCAGTAGGCTTTCGTGTCTGAAAAAGCATGGGGGCTGCAGGGGCTGGGGCACTGAGAAGTCAGCAAGGGAGCACTGGTGGGGAGAAGCACTTATCCCACCCAATGAGTCTCCAAGCCCCAGGCCTCTCTGTGCAGAGGCACAGGGACAGAGACCAGCTTTTCTTTATTATGGTTATTGAATAATCTCTCTGGGTCTTACCATACATGAATGAAACCACATACATATATGTGAATAATATTTGAATGATAAAAGAAGGAAAATGAGATGGTAAAACTATAATCACAGCCTAATAGAACCTCAGGCCAAATTATTTGGAAGCTACAGTGAAACATCCAGGCCTCTAGGTTATTAAGTCCAACGTAAGATGAATAACTGTAGACATTTCTCTAAACTCAGGAATCAAGAGACATTTATGTCTTATACAAAAATCGTTCAGACTGTAACACTATGCAGAAGAGTCATAGTTAAATGGAACAATAGGTTTATTACAATTCAATATTTTTTAATTGTGGCCCTATATAAATAAACATCTCAGATAATTCAAAGTAATAAATAGTAATAGTATGGATAAAAATAGGCTATGGAAGCCTCACGGGTATAAAAGCCATCTATCTTTCTTGACCAGCAAAATGTACTATTGACAACTGAGCCCTGAATCTGAAAATAAATCTTTTTTTTAGACAAAAAATAAAGGGAGATAGAACTACTTGTGTATAGAATTTTCTTTTCATATAGACAGTATATAAATCAGAAATTAGTAAAATTCACTTACTTTATGAATTTGGATAACCCAAGCCAGAAATTTATATTAGCTACAAAAATTCACAAAGAGATGCTAAGTATTTTCCAGTATTTTCGGTTTATCAAGAAAGAACCTTTCAAATGAATTTGTAGATGCAAATTTGTCTTTAAATACACTCGAGGCATTATTGCTCGTATTATTTTATGGTTTGAGATGTAACAAGTAACATGAGACAAAGTTGCCATCTTTAACTTATTAAAACTCACAGAACTACAACCCAACAGGCAGTTCTTCTAATCCACTCTAAAACATTAGCATAATAACAGCAAACAATAATCCATCAGCGTAATCTGCCCAAAATAAGACATCACACATTTCGCTTCCATCCTGTCCCCAACCACCTGCCTGCAATCCTTGCTTGTATTTCTCCTATCTGGAACACAATTATTTCCATTTCAAAGAGGTGACCTTAGGTATTTATTTACAGTCAGTCACTAAGATAAACAAAATAGGATTAACCTCCGACATGGCCTTACCCCTATTCTCTAAATAGCTGTTCCACACAGAAGAGTTACTTGTTGGGAAATTTTCCTTAAGGGCCATATGCTTAGGGGCCTATCTCACCAGCACTGGCAAAGAGTGGAATAAATATTAGATTAAGTGGAAATGAACATAACTTTCACCAGAGTCAAAGCATTCAAATGACCCCCAAATATGATTATTCTGTAATATTACTAATAAAACATAAAAGATGACTGAATGACAAGCATATATATTGATATATATTTAGCCCCAAAGTTAAAGACAAGTTGGTTGCAAGTGGATGATGAGATACACGCCATTATTAATTCCCAACATATCTGTGCTAAAAGCTCAAGCTTTTGCTTCTAAAGACAGAGAGAATATGAACTTCCAGCCTGTTGGCAGCAAGGAAAAAACAACAAAAACCAAAAAAAACAAAACAAAAAAAGCAACTAAACCAGATGGAGGAAAATGACAAGTTGACAGTTTCAAAATTCCCAATAAACTGGCAAGTTTCTTTCTTCCTTTAAAATTGATCAACCGATAAATTGCTACAGTCTACAGGGGGTTAAAAAACCATGAGCACCCCCTTGGCTAGAGTGGACTCGATTTGGAACAAAATAGAGAATGAAAGAACCAGTGAGCTCTTTCTCACAAAGCCTTGCCATCACACACCTCATCAGCAATTACTAAACCCTGAACGAAGTTCAATGTCAGCCTTAAGAGGGAAAGGGAGAGAGAAGCACGAGAGAAAAGCACTTTACCCAGTTGCCTCTGTGGTCCTTAGCGAACTTGTAGACCTGGATCTGGGCTTCATTACAATGCTCATTTTGGAAAAACAAAATTTAAAAATAATCATAAAAAAAGAAAACCGAAGAAAGAAACATTCAAGTGTTCTGATTAATACATCTCAGCTGCTTTTCTGCAAAGACGAAGTGAAATCTAGTCCATTTCCAAGGAAGGCTGCCGCATTCAGAGGTCCACTTGTCCTGGAGTCCACCTCCCGCGCCCCGGTCCAGCTCGCAGGCAAGGCTCGGAGCCGCTGGAGTGCGTTCCTCTCGCACGCCGAGTGCACTCCGTCCCGGCTGTTCGGAAGTGACAGTTTCTTTTCTGTCTTGCATTGCCAAGGGAGGAACCGCATTTTCAACCTATTCTTCATCTAGGTCACAAGGGAAGCCAGCGCGGGGGAAAGAGTCTCTTGATCTCTTTTTTTTGCAATTCCATAATAATAGGTTCAAAGGTTTCCGCGGCTGGGAGGACTCAGGTAGAGAGAAAGAGAAAGAAAATGACCCGGAGGTCCTGCAACCCGGTCTGTCAAGGAAGTTTCATTTCAGGGCGACCACAAGGAAACAGTCGTGTCCATGGAGCCAAGCACTGAGCCGGCGCCGGAGCCAAGCGTCCCCCTCCTGGGGCTGGGAGAGCCGATTTACCTGGGAGTTGTGATTTCCGGGGTCCCCCCTGCTTCGAATTTGGACTCCACGCCTTTGTGAATGAGAAACTATCATTCGATCTCACCGGGGAGAAACTATTCCTCAAGGGCTCAATGACGTCGGTAGGAAAGCAGTTCAAAAACATGGTAGGGAAGTGAGAAAGGGGAAAGGAAAAAAAAAAATCCCAGCGCCCGGCCAGCCTAGCCAACTGCGGAAACTTACAAAGCGAGGGAGTCCCGCGGTGTAAATCCGTCAAGCCCGCTGGGGACCTCCCTACACTCACAGGACCATTTCCTCCTCTAGAAAAAGCAGGGTCAGCCTCCACGAGCACCTTCGCGGGAAACGCACCCCTGGGCATGGGGTGGTTTTTCTGTTTTTTAAATCGTCGTTTTCTCAAAGCACCAAACTGAAGCGTGTCTCTGGCAGCAAAGTTGAAGAACTTCAGTACTTACAGCTGTTCATCTTGCTCGGATTTAATAAAGCACTGGGCTTGAAAGTTTGCTTACAGAGATCTAAACTCCCTCTGAAAAAGCAGCAGGCATCAATGCATTAGGCGGTGCTACAATATTTAGACTGAAAAATCCAGTGTTTGATGGCAGGGCAAGTGGCTACAGGCACTCAGGCTGTACCCTCGCACGTTTTCTCAGCTTCCTGTCTTCTGAAAATGATGTGCACATGTCACGCGCTTTATAAACAAAGCCTTTGGGTTTGCTATGGGATGAAACTTGATATGCTAGCGTCCCTTATTATTTTGAACACCAATACCTGCCCACTTCCTACATCTGAAATAAAAATTGGGACAGTAGCTACAATGCAAGCTGAATCGGATTGTTCCCAATGGAAGGGAAACAGGACCACGGGGCCTCTCCCTCTGGGCATTTGCATAGAGGATATGTATTCCTTTGGGTGTGTCAACCTCAATCATGTTGGATGTGAATTATCAAGTGAAAAGAATTTAAGCATTCTGATGCCTTAAATAACCGGAGCTAGTGCGTTGGCTCTCCTGTCTGACGTGAGCTTGCTGTTTGTTTAGCGTTTGTAGGCAGGATGTTGGAGTGCAGCTGACCCACCCAAACAACTTGGAAAATTAATGTAGTAAGGCATGCCCCAGAGGCTCTGGCAGCGAATTACAATCCAGCCGGCAGCTCCTCCCCTGGTCACACTGCAAGGTGCATTTGTGATTCAGAATTCTTCTCAATGACTCTCTGGCTTCTTCACGTCAAGGCCGACAGTGGCTTTCCACAGGATTATTCCCTTAAGCTTTTCCGTTTTCTCTTGGGACCGCCCAGGGACATTCACACCTTCCTGGCTCTGTCCCCTGCTTAGCACATTGCTGGAATTTTTGGGCAGGTTAACTAATCACCAATGTTGAGGCATTCCAAGGCTTTGTGAGTGAGACCAGTCCTCACCTGCAGGGGGAGAGGAGGGTTGGCATTTTTCTCCTTGCAATTTCAACTTACAAAAGGAGGAAATAGTACAATGATGTGACCGTTCTTGACGTGAACTGCTCTCTTCTAGGTAAGGTCAACCAAGTATCTTCTGCTTGTCATTTCAGGAAGAAGATGACAAGGATCGTGGAGCGTAACGTCTGAACGCTGTGTGTGCTCCAGGAGTGATTCGGTCCTCTGGAAGGCCGGCTGTCCCACCAGGATCACTGAGACCATGTAGGTTACTGTAACACACATGTAGCTTTGTGTTGCTCTTCCTCTCTTCCTTGTTCAAAATCCCCGGTATTCCAAGAGTCACTCTCTGGAAACTTGATCACATTTGCTGGGCACCTATAAATACTCTGTGACACTCCCATAATGACTAATGTGTGGGTCCCCAAAGGCAACAAGTGGGGGAATCTGACCACCCATGGGACTAAGTGGAATATGTAAAACTCTGGGGATTACTTTAAGGCTGCCATCACCAGGAAAGAAACATGTGCAGTAATAGCAGGCTGGTGAGATTTAAATTTCTTCGTTTTCTCCTACCTCTAATGCTGAAAGAAATGATAGGATTAAAAATGGCATTTATTCAATATTACAGTATTTTCTCCATTTGAAGGTTGTTTTTTTTTTTTTTTTCCAACCTGGACTTATCTGAAAGGATAAAAGTGTTCCCTCTGAAGAGCTTCTCGGAATAAAGCAGCCTTCCTGCCCCTCACGTAACTGTCAGGGCACAAGCTCGTGGCCCTGGACAGGCCGGGAGGAGGACCGAGGCCCAGGAGACCAGGCTACAGGACCCACGTGCCCCTTGTCTGTAGGGCTTTGACAAATGTGCATGGATCCAGAGCTGCTATTTCTCCACATTTCCCTGATGCCCTTAGTTCTATCATGAAGTATAGATGACTTTCTCCAGGCCTGCTGTGGACTGTACCACAGAAGTGCAAGTTCACTGGATAATCCATCTATAAAATATGTTGTTGAATCAAACCACCATATAGCATGTTTCTCAAACTTCAGTTGGTTGGACACTGACTATTTGTCATATTAGCAACTCATATCTATCATTGCTATTTTCCACTGGCTCACTTTTTTTTTTTTTTCAAAAAACCCAAACTACATTTAAAATACTACTTTATATTTATTCTGTAAATAAGTATGAAATACTGGTTAAATATAATTTTTCCAAACTACAAGTATGAATGAGAGAACATATATTAATGTTCCAAATATCACAACTTTATCTCGCACCACTAATAGGGCCCATAATGCAATGTGGTAACACTCACATGGGAACCAACAATTGCATATGCGTAGACTGTGTGCACCTAAACACGATTTGCCTTTCCCTTATCATTCAACAGTCAGTATGACTGGCAGGACGAATGTCATTAATTAAGAACCATAAATTAATTAGGAAATATTAACCGAAACCAACTGAATGAGGTGCTCACTATCTGATCCAGGTTTTCTGAGATATTACTACTTTACAATACTCTGCCTATGAACAAATCTTCTGACCTCTAAGTAAACTCCTACTTTCCTGCACTTTTCAATCTGCCACGAGCGGAATTCTTAGAGCTCTCTTATGAACTAACTGAACATTGATGCCTGTCAAATGTGCTCAGAATCAGACCTGTAGATGTGCCAAAATAACGTCTTAGGAAAACTGATCACAAAACTGCAGTTTTTACAGTTTCCTGGTATTCTACATTGTATCGTAACATTAGGGAGAGCAAGTCACTTGAACTTCCATAGTGTTTCCTCATCCTGAGAAATATGGTATTTTTCTTATTGAGAGGGGAACTTTGAGTAGATTTCTACCAGTCCTTTTTATTTTACTATGGTCACTCTATTTGCAATGGAATTCAAGGACTTGCCTATTCGTATAAAGCTTGTTTGGAACTAAATTCTTTAATTCCCAAGACGAAATCCAGAGTAGTACATTTAAAGTCTTCCTAATCTCGGATTTCCTGCCTCCTTCATTAAAATGTCAGATTAGGATAATAATGATCACTATAATTTATTAATCACCTACTAACTCCTAATACTCAGCACTTAGATATTTTAGGTGGTACACTTTCTTATCTTTACTCAGTCTTGCAAGGTAGATGGACTTGAGAACATGATTTTTATGGGTAGAGAAAACCAATACTTCTTCAAAATATTTGTACACATGTATATATCATTCTAGAGCTTCTTCATAATTTGTGTGTGTGCGTGAATGAGAGAGAGACAGTGAGCACAAGAGGAGGAGGAGAGGGAGAGAGAGAGAGAGATTAAAAACTGCCTCAAAGTCTTTGCAATAGTTTTGGAGCCATCCTGTTCCATTGGACTGTAGCAGTGGATGACTATCCATTAAAAATGATGTGTGTACATGACCAGTGTAATGACGCACATGTTTAATAGCAAATTTCTATATTTTCATGATATCCAGGATTAAAATCTGACTTCATTATCTTTGTTTTCAAGTTGTAGGCACAAACGCTACGATGAGGGCATATAAAACAATGTCACAAGTCTGTGAGCCATTAATGTGAAAGGTCTTTGGCAGTAGTCAAAATATGAGTAACAGTGCTTTGCTGTTACCTGCGTAACAGTTGGCATTTTGATTGTATCAGAAGGTAATCCTGGATAACAAGTTAACATTTTAAAAGGCAATAAAATGTGAACTCTCAGGGCCAGCACTGTGGCATAGTGGGTAAAGCCACCTCCTGCAGCGCCGGCATCCCATATGGGCACCAGTTTGAGTCCTGGCTGTTCCATTTCCGATTCAGCTCTCTGCTATGGCCTGGGAAAGCAGTGGAAGATGGCCCAAGTCCTAGGGTCCCTGCACCCATGTGGGAGACCTGGAAGAAACTCCTGGCTTCTGATCAGTTCAGCTCTAGCCATTGTAGCCCTTTGGAGAGTGAACCAGCGGATGGAAGACCTCTCTCTGTCTCTGTCTCTGCCTCTGCCTCTGTAACTCTGCATTTCAAATAAATAAATAAAACCTTTAAAAAAAGGTGAGCTCTCTGGTAGTATACAGCTTTAAATATCTGTCAACAAATTACATTGTCTATTAAAGGTGCAGAAAATGAGTGTTTAAACAAGAACCAACGCTTCTGCATGGGCTCAGTAATGCTGACATGAAATGCATTTTGTCATTGACTGTCAGAACTAATTCAATGCTGCATTCAAGAAAAAAAAATTATAGGAATCACATAAATGATCTAATACAAGTGCTGCCATGTTTACTCAATTTTCCACCACCATTTTCCATCCCTCTTTCACTCTTCATGTCCTTCTTTGTTCTATACCTAAATGCAGCCCCGCAGATTTAACCTCATTTGGAGTTAAATATTGAAATGTCATTAAAGAAATCAATGAAATGGTTTGAACTATCAGTGATGAGAGTCATATGTATCCTCCCATCCTGCATTGATCCCTGAGCCCAGCTCCTGCCAGTATGTGAAGATGAGGCGCTAGAAAGGTGACATGGGGCTGGCTCTGTGGCGTAACAGTTAAGCTGCCGCCTGCAACGCCTACAGATCATATGGGCGCTGGTTCGAGTCCTGACTGCTCCACTGCTGCTCCAGCTCCCTGCTAATGTGCCTGGGAAAGCAGCTGAAGAGAGCCCAATTGCCTGGGCCCCTGCACCCAAGTGGGAGAAGCTCCTGGCTCCTGACTTCAGCCTGGCCCTGCCCTGGTTGTTGTAGCCATTTGGGGAGTGAACCAACGGATAGAAGGGCTCTCTTGCTTTCTCTCTTTCTCTCTCTCTTTCTCTCTAACTCTGCCTTTCGAATAAATCAAATAAGTATTCTTTGTTTCAAAAAAGAAAGGTGACAGGTAGGTGTGGTGCACGGGGCAGGGGGTGGGGTGGGATTGGATCTTGTGCACCCAGAGTTTTGTTGCAGGTCACCAGGTGCTTAGCAGGCATTTTCTTGGCTCTTTCAGATATCACTGTTATAGGATTTTCCCTCTGGGGCATTTGTATTTTTCCAAACAACAATATAAATCTGCCTGCTAGTGTTTCAATATGGGCAAGAGAAAGGAGCTGGGGTCTGAGTGACCAGTTTGCAGAGCTTCATGTAATCCTGTCTGCACAGCCACCTCTCCCCACCCCTCTGCCTGGTGTCCTGGAGTCTGGAGTCTCTGTCTTCCATGGAGAGGGAAGTAAGGTAAACGGACTATGCTGAGAAGGCTAGGTAAGCATACTTATGGATACATTCACATATCTCATACGTTTACGTATCACACACACACACACACACACACACACACACACCCCTCTGCTTTCAGAACTCACCCGTCCTCCCAAATGTGTTCTGGGCATTTCAGGCAGCTCAGCTTGCTGCTCTTACCACGGTCCCCTTATTTGGTTCAGTCTTTGACCATTTCTCTATTGCTTTCTACTATCATCCATCATGGCTTGCAGTTACAGACATTTCTGAGGCTCCTCGGGGACAGAAGGAACTTCTCCTTCTTTTTTTTTTTTTAGAAGGGGGAAGTATGACTTTCTGTTTAGGGCATTTTTAAAAGGGAAATATGGGAAGGTCTTTTCTCCACCTTTTCAAAGCAAGAAACCTATATATTTTACTTGGAAAGAATTCACTGTCTGCCATAAATATTTTAAAATGCTCTTGGAGCTAGCACTGTGATGTAGTGGGTAAAGCCATTGCCTGCAGTGCTAGCATCCCATATGGGCACCAATTCAAGTACTGTCTGCTCCACTTCTGATCCAGCTCTCTGGCCTGGGAAAGCAGCAGAAGATGGCCCAAGTCCTTGGGCCCCTGCACCCAAGTGGGAGACCCGGAAGAAGCTCCTGGCTCCTGGCTTCGGAACGGCCCAGCTCTGGCTCATGCACCTATTTGGGGAGTGAACCAGTGGATGGAAGACTTCTCTCTGCCTCTCTGTATCTCTGCCTTTCAAATAAATAAATACATATTTTTAAAAATTCTATAAATAACACATTAAAAATGTGATAAATATTTTTCAGGAAGGATAACATAATTTGACAAAGCACATTAGTTTGTCAAAAATGCATGCAGTATGTGGTCTTTTTTTTTAGTATTTATTTATTTTTATTTGAAAGGCAGAGTTACAGAGAAGCAGAAGCAGAAAGAGAGAGAGAGAGAGAGAAGTCTTCCATCCACTGGTTTACTCTCCAAAAGGATGCAATAGCCAGAACTGCGCCGATCCAAAGCCAGGAGCCGGGAGCTTCTTCCAGGTCTGCCACGAGGGTGCAGGGGCCCAAGGACTTCAGCCATTTTCTATTGTGTTCCCAGGCCATAGCAGAGAGCGAGACCTGAAGTGGAGCAGCCGGGACTTGAACCGGCGCCCATATGGGAATTGGCTATGACACAGCAGCAGCCACAGCAGTATGCGTTTTAATAATAATGTAGCCCATGATGTAAAAGGCAGTGAAGAGAACAGCTTTATTAAGATCAAGCTTTTGTCAGGGCCTTTGAATTTTCACTTGTCTGCACACATTAAAAAAATTGGCAAAACAATACAGGCAACCCAGGCACTTTCTTATTCACCACACATTAAAAATAAGTGTTTAAAAAATGTAAAAAGTTTGCTCTTTGAGACAATGCCTACTAATTAGGAAGAGCTTGAGGATCAGATGAAGAAGCAGCTTTCAGAATCAGACTGCCCGGGTAGAAAGCCATCCTCCACTAATCACTAGTTGTTTGATCCTGAACAAATGACTTTACCTTCCCTGACCCTCTATTTCCACAGCTATGCAATGAGGATGAAACACAGTTTTGTGATGATTAAAAACTACATTTGAATTATTTTGGGTAGGTGTTTTGGCACAGCAGGTTAAGCTGCCTAGGTTACCCACATCCCATATTGTAATGCCAGCTCTGCTTCTGATCCAGCTTCCTGCTAATGTGAACCTGAACCCTGGCAGGCAGCAGCTGATGGCCCAAGTACCTGGCCTCCTGCCACCCATGTCCGGGACCAGGATGGAGCTCTGAACTCCTGGCTATGACCTAACCCAGTCCTGCTTGTTGTAGGCATTTGGGGGAGTGAATGGAAATTTTTCTATCTCTCCTCCACTCTCTGTCACTCTGCTTTCAAACAAGCAAATAAATAAAACTTAAAAAAATAAAAACTCTTAGCAAAGTGCTCAATAATAATACTTATACTAAAATGCTTTAAAAGCAAAATCAATGTAATATAGATGACAACAGTTGTAAAATGTAAAAGTATATGATACTTTGCGATAGTAATAATGTATGAGAGGGAATTTCAAAAGTTTATGGAAAAATTGAATTAGAACTCAGAACACAGCTTCATCTGTGTAACCAGGAGGCACTAACTGGACACTAAAGGAGAAGGGATTGCTTCCCCATCCTCCTGTTCCCAGGGGAGGCCCTGGATAAACTCTGGAGCCTGCATAATGTTGTGAGTTCCTTGAAAACAGGGGATGGAGCTTATCCATCTTTGTATTCCGAACACCAAGCGTTGTGTTTGGCTTCTAGGATAAAACCGTGGTCAACAGGACACACAAGCCTCTCACAGCTTTACTTCCGGTGCCCTTTTGTGTCATTTGCTTCATGCATAGAATTACATTTTAAAAAATGAGTCCTGCCTCTGTCTTCTGTTTCATAAGCCTCTATCCCTGGAAGTTACTTTAGACACCTCCTTTTCCAACACGGTTCCTACAATGTCCTTGCAACAAAAAATATTCTCCCCAGGAGAAAGGAACTGGTTGGGGTATAAAAATACACTGGGAGACATCTCAGCTGGACTGGGCTGACTCCAGCATCATTGTTAAGAGGCAGAAGATTCCTTCTTAAGTACTTAGGAGAAACAGCCTTACTCTGGAGGTGTTACCCAATGTGCTATTCAACCCACACAGAGTATTTCACGGAAGGTCGGTTCAAAGGAAAGACTTTTCCAGAAAGAGTTTTCTCACATGATGGCAGGACAACGAGGCGGGTGCTGTGGCATCTCAGAAAATCTGCCCGAGTCAGTCACCTATGGAGCTGTGAGAGAGAGCTGTTTCCCCGGCTGGGAAGGCTGCAACCCAGCCAATGCTCTGAGAGCCTATTTGGAGCCACACTGATAAGTACACGCATTTGCACAGTTATATCAACCACAGGAAGATACAGTGTACCATTTAACAGATGAGGGAACTGAAATGCACAGAGTGCAAGAACCAGGTCAGAACCTAGATCTTCCGGCTCCAGAGGAAAAGCTCTGTTGATGCACACCATGCGCTAGGCACTGGGTTAAAGGGGCTTTGCTCATCTTGCCTGTCATTTCACATTTGAAACAGACTTAAAAACAACTATGACTATTTCCTCCACCAAGCAGTTAAGGAAACTGAGGTGTACAGAGGGTTAAGCCCACACTGTGGACCTTAATTTGGGACTTAAACTCAGATTAGCAAAGCCAAACAGAATGTGGGGGAAACTAGCACATTACGAACTAAATAAATAACATTCTGAGTCACATCTCAACAGGAGAACTTTTTAAACGTATTTAAGCAAGTCTTAGATAAAAAATGGTAGGATAGAAAAACAAAGAAACATTGTTCCCAGTTTTTTTTTAAATTTTTTGGACATGACATTGAAATCATTAAAAATTAATCATTTTCAGTCTAAGAATTAAGGCTTTCAATTATATCCAGCACTTAGATACAAAATTACAAGTATATATAAATAGTAGTTTCTGAAACAAAATGTCTTTTTATTTTATTAATTCTCTTCTTGAAATGGATTGCGGATTTTTTTTTTTTTAATTTATTTGACAGATAGAGTTAGACAGTGAGAGAGACAGAGAGAGAAAGGTCTTCTTTCTGTTGGTTCACTTCCCAAATGGCCACTACGGCCAGAGCTACGCAGATCCGAAGCCAGGAGCCAGGTGCTTCTCCTGGTCTCCCATGGGGTGCAGGGCCCAAGCACCTGGGCCATCCTCCACTGCACTCCCGGGCCACAACAGAGAGCTGGCCTGGAAGAGGAGCAACCGGGACAGAATCCGGTGCCCATATGGTATGTTGGCGCCACAGACAGAGGATTAACCAAGTGAGCCACGGTGCCAGCCCCTCTTCTTGAAATGCAAACTAAATTTCATTCCTTTATCTAAAGCAGTTTCTACAGGTATATCATATTTGTAGCTGTCTTACTATTATTTTTAGAACAGATAGCTCCTGTATAAGAGATAGGAAAGCAGACTTGGAAACTATTTAACCTGACCTAGTATATCAATTTGTGCTCTTCCAGAGGGAAAGAAAGCCCATTCATTCCAGGCATGCAGTGAACTCTAAAAAAAAACACAAACAACTTAGAGTTGATTTTCAGAGGAACTGTTCTACTGTGTCTCTTACGTTCTCAAGAAGAGTACTTTGATATTTTTGCAAAAACTTGAGTCTTCACCGTGATACTTGGCAGATGTTGCATTAAGGAAAGTTGAAACTGAATGAACTAGAAGACATGATGCCAAAATACTATTTTCAGGGTGAGCACTGTTCCATATGGGCAGAGAATAGGAAAAAGCCCTCCCACCCAAGTCCCTGACATTGAAGCCTTCATTCAGCTGACAGTTCTCCAGGGAGTCAGATTTCCACAGGACTGAAGCTGTCCTCCAGTTGACTCTAGGGATCCTTTGAAGATAACCTTCTTCTTAAGAGATACCATATAGTAACTATACATTATAATTATTTTCAAGTACAGTGATTTTTAAAAGTAATAAAAAAAGAAATGCAAACTATTTTAAAAATAACAATCTTGTAACAGCGTTGCCACTTAGGCAGAGCTGCTGTAACACCTTTGCAGACCTCCTTATGCATCACATCTAACATATTAAAATGGACCCACTTTCCACATTATGGATTATTCTTTCTATAGAAATCTCAAAAGGATCCTTCCGCTGTTGCTTTGGAAATTATGTGGTGACTATTAAACTCAGTTAACTAACGACTGGCCTTGATTTCTTCCCAATCATCAGGCATGCATAGGAATACTTGTAAAATGAAAAAAAAAATGCAGCCCACAAATTTTATTTTTTTAACATCATAAAATTTTCATGAATGCTCATTTGACAATTACTAAAGTTGACATAATGTTATGCTTTGAACATTTAATTAAACTTTAATCATGATTTCTGGAGTGTTCCTTTTTATGTTTTGGAGCCAATGAACTTCACTCCTGAGTTCTCAAATACTTTCATAAGCTCATGAAAAGCCCCTAGTCACTAGGCACAGGGAACTACAGTACCTGTAATGGCCATCAGAATCCTGGCGGTGGGATCTGAGAGGAAAGGGAATTCTGGTAAGAAGTGATTCATGCAAAAAGACATCTTTAATGTTTCCAGAAAATATTCTATTTTCTCTACCACTTGGGTAATTAGGAGTTACCTGACTTTGGTAATGGAGCAAAGTAAGACATCAAAGATTCAGTGACCAGAGACCTAGTTAAGATTTAGATTCACCTTGGTGTGTCAAAGATGATTAAAAAAAAAAAAAAAAAAAAAAAAAAAAAGCAGCAGCAAAAGTTGTGGTCACTCTCTGCTCTCCTTGAGAACCTAATAGTTTAGTTGGGAAGAAAAAAATACCATTCTTTTTAAGGTTTTCTCTGCTGTAACCAAACTCATGAGATTGCAAGATAATGAGGCCAGAGCTTGGGTACTTGAATGACCAAATTAAAACAATGATATGGCTGTCTGGTTTTTGTTGAATCACTCTTTAAAATATGTGACTTGGGTGCTCCAGTGGCGCAATCGGTAGCACACGGTGCTTATAAAATATGTGACTAGCAACTGGTGAACTAGTTACAGAGAATCTCAGAAGCATGGTGTGCCTGGGAACCCCAGGATAAGAATCCTCAGGAAAGGGCCAAGTCACCAAGAAGATCACTCAGTCCCAGGGGAACAGTTTTGAACTGGGGTTAGTTGGATTCCTACTTTAATTAAAGAACCTGGAAACACAGAAAGAGGATGTTAGCCTAAAATAAAACATCTATTCATCAGAGTTTTCTCCTTTTGACTTCTGTTTTGCTCAGTTGTTCACTAGATAAGGTTAATATTTTTTTTTCTCCTGAAATGAACTTTGTTTCCCAAGGATAAATGTAATGTGCTGTTTTGCAAGTAGCAACAGACATTCAACAGAGACCCGAAAAAGCAAATGTTCACTCTTCATTCTTGTTCTTACTACAGTGGAAATAATATGACTTCAGTAATGTGGAGGAGTTCTTGCCCTTCTGCCAGGAGCTAGGTACCTGCACAGGTAGGCCAGGAGGTCACATTAAAATGCCCGAGTGACTTTCCCTACTCAATGGGAGTCACACACCACTGAAGGCAAAAGCTGGCTTCAGCGTCAGCATGTGTTCCACGAGAGGACGGTGAGTCACGCTTTCATAGTAGGTTCTGGAACAGCATGGAAGCGTCACCGCCACCCTCCAAGGAACCTGCTGCAACTCTCTAGAGCCTGTTTGAGAACATTTGTCCTTAGCTATTGCTTGGTGGAACCAGAAACAAAAGAAATGGCTGTACAAGGTTCCATTCAGCATGAGGGACTGCCTAGCAATCTCTGAATGATGTCAAGCCAAGTGTGCAAATTTAATGTTGATCTTTGATTCCTAAGTAGAAGCTGTTGTGGCAGTCAGTTGGTTTAAGAATCATTTAAAGGAATGAAGAATAAAAGCCTTTGAAAAATTTACTTGTATCTATTTGGAAGGCAGAATGTCAGAAAGGGAGGGAGAGAGGGAGGGGGAGGGAGAGAGAGAGAAAGAGGGATGGAGGGAGGGAGAGGGCGAGAGTTAAAAAGAAGAAGCATACCTTCCATCTGCTGGTTCATTCCCCAGATGGCTGCAATGGCCCAGCATGGGCCAGACCAAAGCCAGGAGCGCAGAACTGCATCTGGGTCCCTATAAGGAGGGCGGGGGTCCAGTACTTGGGCCACCATCCTGTGTTTCCCCAGGCACATTCACAGGGGGCTGGGTCATAAGCAGAGCATCCAGACCTGGAATGGGCACTCCAAGAACAAAACCCTTTGTGTGAGAGAGCATTTTAGCAGAGCTACCGCATTTATCTGATGGAGATTTGCAACGCACCTCTCTCATGCTTTCATTTACACCAACTCTGAGGTAATTGTACTGTTCAAAATGGGCAACATGGGGGCTCTGCTTGACTATTTCTCAAATGCTGAGAAAGTGTCATTATATGTTCCACCATTAAAAAGATCCCCAGGGTTCACGATAAAGGACTGAGACGAGTACTCTTGGTTATACAAAGAAGGCAGCCTCAGACAGTAATCAGGAGCACCTGACGGTCACACTGTCAAGATCCAAGTTCCAACTTGATCTCTTACCTTAGCCAAGTTGTTTTACTTCTCTATGCCTCAGTCTCTTCAAGTACAAAAAAACTGAATCAGATCAGGAAGACTGGGGGAGTTAAATTAGACAACGTGCATAGAAAATAACTGAAACAACAGTGCATGCCGGCAAGGACTCAAAATCTTAATGAGTACTAAAGAAGACACTGTCTCTATTTTGTTCAATCATTAGGATTCTGGTCTTCACAGCTTGTGTTTTGATAGTCTTGCCCTCATCCATACCCTCAACCCTGCTTTTAAATATTTGGGTAGCTCTCAAGGTGTCCACAGAGCCTGTGGCCTCTGCTGCTCAGTTTGTAATAACAGGTGGCGGGGTTGGGGGCACGAAGCTCAGACCTCTGCCCTCTGCCTTGACCACTGGGTGGAAGGCTAAGGACATTATGGAAAAAGTATCACGTTTAGATTTCTTGTCTCCTCCCTCCCTCCCTCCCACCCTCCCCCCCCCCTTTCTCTGAGTGTGTGTGTGGTCTTCTCATCAGTGATATAGCATCCATGATGTCAGCAGGGTAGCATGGACAGCGTGCTAACATTGCACACTTTAGGAGACCGTCGCCTCCTCTCTCTTGTTCCCTGGCTGCCGACCACCTCAGTCTCTCTCTGTCTCAATAGTCAGTGTAATGTTGTGAAGACATGAAGCAGGCTGAGACAAAGAAAAATAAAACACAAGACAGCTTTGGCATGATAATGGACAGCAACACGTATCTGTCCTCGGTGTTCGGATAATGAGGGTTGGTGGGCTGGGCATACTGAATATGCCTATCTTCAAATGGGACAGTTGCTATCTGGTTTGCTCATTTCCCCAGGAATGAGAGCCCAGCATGGCCAACTTCTCTTCTTTGTAAAGAAGAAATGTGAATTTCAATCTACTGTCTTTTCATTAAGTGGCAGCAGTAATTCAAAATTAAAAAAGATACTATCTGGCCAATGTCTGAAAGCCAAATAAAATATGTTTGTTTAGGATGGGGTGGTGTTATCAGGTTTTCTTTTGAATACTGTTTAAGACATACTAGTTTACTGTTTTATTAATCCTCAAGAAACCCATTTATCAGTGGTCTAATATTTCTTACAATATTTTATATATCAGTAGTAGACAGTAAATAACAATAACAACACAGTCGGATTAATTTCCAATGGTGTACACTTCAGGACTTCAGGGAGGAAATTTCTGAATTGGAGATGAATTATGATAACATAGTAAATGCCTACCATGCATAAAACCAATCCTAGTGACCTTAATTTTTTAAAGTCTTGTATTGTTACCACTTAGCTAATTATTAACCAAAGTCTGAGTGACTAGTAGAATGGGAAATTTTGTTACGTCAACCAGCAAAGGTGAAAGGAAACTAACATTCAACATCTGCTATCTACTTAGTGCTTTATCAATATTTTTTCTTCTAAACTTCAAAACAACCTGGTAAGGGAGTTAGACTTTTTCATTATTTGGTCGTTGTAAACTGATGTTTGAAGAGCTCATGACGAATGCCTGTGAACCAGGCCCCATTATACAATTAATATTGACATCACTACAAGTAACTTCAGGAGCTCATATAGTCAGCAATTAGTAACACAAACACAAACACACACCCAGAATTTAAAACGAGAGTGAACTCACACGGTTAGGTAACGTCAACTGTCAATAATCAAAGGAAGGAATTCTGTGCTGATTAATGTAAGCCTTTTTCATCACAGTCGGGTCATCCTGTGTTAGGTACTGCGGACAATACGTACATTCATTAGGATCTCATACTTCCTTGTATCCATCACAAAAACAACACCATTCTGAGCGTAATTAAGTTTAAATAAGTGAATTAATTTTTTGGATATTTCCAAGAGAGAGTTGAGGGTAGAGTGGGAGAGATAACAGAATTGGAGGTAGATTAAGAGCCAGAAAAATCTGTCTGGATTTCAAAGGGAGTCATGGGGTAGAGAGAGAAATTTGAAACAAGTTCATACATTTCCACGACAGTTTCAGAGTTAATATCCTACAAGAAAATAATCTACCAACACTAAGATATCTGTTGAGGTTTCCGAAAGGGGAAAATGTGAGCTTCCATTGCACTAGCAAGTGTAATTATGTTATTGCCAACTTGATCCAACATCACATAAAATCCCTAATGATTTTAGGGATAAAATAAATCTACTATTTATTCTGAATAATATCACAGATTTATGAAAATGGATACAAAAATATTTATGGTTCATTGTGGTAAATACAAATAAGAGGCAAACCCTGCTCTAGGGAGTTTACAATAAAAAGAAACGATAGACAGTAAGAAACATAATACCCATGAAAAACATCACCTTGCTGTGCTTTGTTTGCTTCATGGCTCTTAGATCCAAACAGTTTTGGTTCTTTACATTTCACCAACCAGAACTGAATTTCTAGGTGCTAAACACTCCTGGTACATCCTCACAGGTCGTGAGCAACAACACAGTGCCTGCCTCATAGGAAGCATGCCGTCCATTCGGGCAAATGGATGAATGGACGACACAGGTCATAAATGTCATGATGAGAAAGTGCAGAAGGAAAAATCCTCACGGACAGGGTAGTCAGAGCAGGTTTCCAAAAACGCGGCTCTCAGCTACAGATCTCAAACGTCAGTTGAAGAAAGTGAGCAACTGATTTGTGAAGAGTGGCGCAGACCGAAAGGGCAGGCGATGGCAAAGAGGCGCTCGGGGAAATGGAAAGCTGTTTTGCGGGAGTAAATCTCGATGAAGAGATTTTGGGTGATGTAAGGAACTTTCTAACACAACACGGCAGGGCTCTTTTGGGGTAAGGGGGGTTAGTAATTTCTCTAAGGACAGGCAGCAGATCTCATGTAGATTAGAAGACCACCAGCAAAAATGTAATGGTGGGCAGTGAGGCCCCGGTGTGGGTGGGACATTGCCTCCTGCATCAGGATTCTATGTGTCTCCTTTGGCCTTGTTGTTAAAAATTATTTAGGAGAATCAAAAACATTCCTTGAGGCGCAAGTGCTGTGGCGTAATGGGTAAAGCCAGCGCCTGCAGTGCCAGCATCTCGTATAGTGGCCAGTTCGAGTCCCTGCTGCTTCACTTCCAATCCAGCTCCCTGCTGTGGCCTGGGAAAGCAGTGGAGGATGGCCCAAGCCCTTGGACCCCTGCAACCACATGGGAGACCTGGAAGAAGCTCTTGACTCCTGGCTTCCTATCGGCACAGCTCCAGCCGTTGTGGCCATCCGGGGAGTGAACCAGTGGATGGAAGACCTCTCTCTCTTTCTCCCTCTCTGTAACTCTGCCTTTCAGATAAATAAAATAAATTGAAAAAAAAAAAATCCTTGAATTAGTCATAAATAGAACTCTGATTGTTTTTCTTCCTAAATCAAATGTAAGCTTAATTAACCAAGAGGGTTATCTTATATCTGGTGAAATTATATTTCAGATGGTAGAAAAATAATCATTTTACAACTTAGCTCTAGAAGTGACAATTCAAAGACACATTAAGCTGATTAATCATTTTGTTTTAAAGTTATACTATAATAAATTTTTGAAATTCATTTTATCTTTTGATAGTTCTTATAGATTTTTCTAACATAATTTTGTTTTAATTATTACATAATAATTGCACATATTTACGGGGTACAGTGTCACACTTCAGTACATGTATACAATATATAATGATCAGATTAGGATAACTGGCATACCCAACACCACAAGTATTTGTCTTTTGCTTGTGTTGGGAATATTCAAAATCATCTCTTGCAGGTATTTTGAAATATACAATTTAATATACAATTAATTGCTGTCACCATAGCTACCCTGCTGTGCTACAGAATACTAGAAGTTAGCCTTCTCAGCCGTTCTCCAGTACCCATGAATCATCCTCTTCCGCTTGCCCCACTCTTAGCCTCTGGTTGCCACCACTCTGCCCTCTACTTCTTTGAGATTAGCTTCTGTACTGTCCACATGCAAGGCAGAACTGTGTTTCTGTGTTTGACTTATTTCATTTATTAACATAATGTGAATATGTTCAATTCCACCCCTGTTGTCCCAGATGGCAAAGTTTCATTTTTCTTGATGACTGAAAGATGTTCCCCTGTGTATATATACCACATAGTCTTCATCTTTTCTTCCACTTAGGAACACCCAGGCTGATCGCACATCTTAGTTTTGGGAACAGTGCTTCAGTAAACACGGGCATCCAGGCCTTTCTCTAACGTACTGACTTCATTTCCTTTGGAAACTTACCCAAGAGAGGGATGACTAGATCATACAGAAGTTCCATTTCTGGTATTTTGAGGAATTTCCATACTGTTTTCCAAAATGACTGCATTAATTTACATCTCACAGTGCATGAGAGCTACCCTTTCTTCAGACCCTCGCCAGCAGTCATCATTTTTTGTGTTTTCGACAATATCCATTCTAACTTGAATGAGATAATATCTTACCATACTAAGTTTTTTGAAGTATATTACAATGAAACACCATATAGAAAAAGGTCTTTAAATCTCATCCTTTAGAAGCTCTTATTTCAAACAGTAGTTTGTAGAGAACATCCAGTAAACATGTAACTACACATCTACTTTTGTGATCTACTAAGTTAATGACTTTACACTTCAGATCAGCCTTGATATTAATAAGTATCAATACAAAACAAAAATAGCTTACAGTTTTCAAAAACAGAAAAGAAGCCTTGATACTGTATATAAACTCAAATGGAATCAACTCACCCTCAAATAAGCCTCAACTGTGAAGTTCTTATGTCCATATCCTTTGACTACCTCCCTCTTAAATTTGGTTATACACACCTGCAGCTCCTTGTCTGAGGTTTTTAAATAGCTATGAGTCTCTGCCCAAGGGTATCTTCTGGCTACAATTACATGCTTGGGCCATAAATAGGAAAACTACAAGTGGTGGATTACCTAAGCATCCCCAGAAACAGGTGATAGATAGGGGAGCTATAGCAAAGCAGGCCAGCATCCTTATCGCATAGATGGATAACTCCGAGGTGCATTTCATAGCGTCACCAGGTGCCACCCTTGAGGGAACAAGAGCCAGTTTCGCACTGTGGCAACTGACTTTCTGTTTGACTTACATCCTCCCGTTTCCTATCTTATTTCCCCACTCCTTTCCTAAACAAAGTACTTACACTCCTTGTTCCAGGGTTTACTTTTGCAGGAACCCAGATTAATGCTGGCCTCTTTCATTATTTTGTGACACTAAAGAAGCTTTTTGATTAGGACTTGGAAGCTCTAAGTGACAGCTGATCCAAATGTTGGTCTGTTCTTCGTCTAATACGCAAAGGCTGCCATTTTAGTTTAATCAACTGTCAAGCTGTCTTAAGCCTCCCCTTCCCTTCTCCATATCCCTACTACTATCCCGTTTTTGCCCTTTGCAGTCTCTGCCATACCCACGTGAAGGAGGACGCCATGGACTAAGTCAATGAGAAACAATGACATTTTGAAAAAAATGCTTATAGCTTGTTTGGTTAGTTCTAAGATGTCAACTTGACTGGTTCAAGTAATACTTAAACCTTTGGAAAAGTCTTATTTTGAGTGAGCTTGTGAGGATGTTTCCAAATAATAGCACGTGAGTTTGAGTAGAGTAGGTGGGAAGACGTAGCCTCAGTGTGGCTAGGAGTCCGCAGAGAGTAAATGCAGGAGAATTGGTCTCGAGAGCTGCAGCCTGCTGAACTCCTGCTTTAGATGTCAGCTGATGACCAGTGGGCTTTAGGACTTCCACTCAAGGCACCTTGCTGATACTCAGACTTTGGGCGTCTGAGAATCACACCCTTAGTTGCCTTAGGTGCCTTCAGACATGGACTGAGCCATGCTACATGAACCCCAGGGTCTCCAGCCTGCAGATGACCTGCCACGGGTCTTCTCAGTTGCCATAATCAAGTGAGCCAATTGTTCTAATAAATCCCCCTGTATGTGTCGTCCTATAAACCCTATTGACAACCTTCAGAGTGCTTGCCACATACCTCTCATTTTGTCTCTCAAAGAAATAAAAACTAAAATAAAATTTTAAATTGCTTTAAACGCAAGAAAAACGTTTTAGGATGATTTGGATCTTTGTTTTGCTGAGCAGCCATAGCAAGAAGTTTTGAGGTAGTTTGAAGGAAGACTGAAAGGGACAGACACATAAAGACAGAAAAATGAAAGAACTTTGGCAACTGTTAAAATGCCTCCAGAGTTCAGTCTTTTGGTCCAGCAGGTAAGCTGCTGCCTGGGACACCCTCATCCCATAGTGGAAGGCCTGGGTTTGAGTCCTGGCTCTGCTCCCAATTCCAATTTCCTGCTAATGTGCAACCTGTGAGATAGCAGATGAGCGCTCACGTAGCTGGTGCCTTCCACCCACATGATGACTCAGGTTGAGTTCACGGTTCCTGTTTCCTGGCTTTAACTGGCTGTGGGGAGCAACTCGGACTAGACTAAGTTACTGGAATTAAGACTTATTCTATGCATCTGCTCTCCCACAATATGGCGCTGGGAGAGGAGGAAATAGCTTCTACACAGCTGCCTCCAGTTCAACCAATAAACAGCAGGACCTGCTCCTGATTGGAGGAGAGCAGCGTACTCGGCGTGTGGGTAGCAGAGTTGGGATTGGTGGAAGAGGACTATAAAGGAGGAGAGAGACAACATGCACCAGGAACATCTATCTGAAGGAACACCTGTGCAGCCCCCGAGAGAGCCGGCCGGCGGTGTGCCGCTCCCCCGCGGAAGTGGGGAAGGTGGCAGGGGGAACCGCCCTTCCACGGAGGTGGAAGGGACGGTAGCCAACCCGGGAAGAACCAGCAGCAAACCCGGGGAGGGCCGAGCAGATGAAAGAACAGCGCAGGGTCCTGTGTCGTTCCTCCACGAAGAGGGGGAGCGACAACTGGCCTATCCCTGGATCTTGCAGGCATTTGGGGAGCAAACCAGGGGTTGGGAGATCTCCCTTTATCTCAGGCTCTCTGCCTTTACTTTATAATAAAAACACCATTCCCATACCTCTCATAATCACTTGAACATTTCATCAAGGGGCTCAATCATGGCCCATGCCCTTACACTATGAGTGTGTATCACTTCAGAGCTATGAGGTTTTGCAGTCGCAAAGGCAAAGTGGTGCTCTAAATTGGGATCTGGAATTAGCAGGACCACTAAGTTTATGATCTCTAATCTCAATTAGTATAATCTTTATCTTTAAACACAAAACACATTTCTTTATGCTATAGTAATAATCATTCTAGAGGAATGTACATGTGGCTCTATTTGGGGACTGAAATAAGGAAGAATGAAATCAATGTGTAAAGGACTGGCTACTTCAGCATGCTAAGGCAGCATAAAATTCAAAGTAAATTTCCATTTTGCTGTTGATTTGTATATAATCTGTACTCAGGCAGAAGTAGATCATCTTGGCCCACATGGAAGAGGAAGAGGCTATATCTGGAATAAATTACACGTTCAGGTTGAGTATCTCTAATTAGCAGTGGCAAAATCCAGACCTTCTTTGAGAGCCAATGTGGTGTTCAAATGTTTTGGATTTTGGAGTATCGAAATTTCAGAATTTTGGAGTTGGAATGTTCAATCAGTAATGTCTATGCAAATATTCGCAAATTAAAAAAAAAAATTCCTAAATCAGAAACTTGTCTGGTCCTAAGCATTTCTGATAAGGAATCGTCAACCTGCATCTATGCACTTATCCGGAGACACAGCTCTGCGTAAGGCACTCTAGGATACAGTTGCTGCCGGCTCCAGTTGTGGGTGGAAGAAACAGTCCTCACCAGCGTCACTGATGGTGGCTGCAAAACATGGCATGGGGACTCGACGGAGATAAATGGATGCCAGATTAACCGCTGGACTCTCGCCTTGCTTGGCTCTGTGAAAACAGCTGCCACTTTGGGGGGCAGGAGAGAAATGAGAAAGCCTGTCCTTAAACACTTAACTCCAGAACTGGATGCCAGGTTCAAGTGCAGCCCTCCTGTCTCAGTGGAGTATTTCCAAGTCTGCCTGAGAGTTGAGACTGTGGTCACTCAAGAGAGGCCGGCTGGTCATGGTCTCAGTACAAAGGCATGCGCATGTCCCTTGGCTGTCTGTTCACACTGATAATTGAAGACCTAGCAGCTGGTATCATTCCCTCTCTGCATACCAGCTGCCTCTAGCAGAGAAGGCTCATCTGAGCCTAAGGCGATGCCCCTGGCACTTGCCTGTGCGCGCAGAGCGCCCACCACTGGCTGGGGAAGGCGCCAGTGGGCAGAAAGAGAGAAACCAGCCAAGGAGGGTTTTGACAAGATCACATTCTGGCCCATCAGAAGCAGCTATGCTCACCAAGTGTGCCTGCATTATCTGCCTCCTTCAGTGGCAGGGAGGGAGCCAGTTAACAATTTTTTTCAAACCCTTATCAAAATCAATTAGCACGCTATTACATTTAGATAGTGGCAACTAGGCAGGGGACCAGCAGCCTTCCCTAACAGCCTTTTCATTAAGAGATGCATTTGGGACCTCTCCTACTTCACATCTCTTGTAGCATCAAGCAACACCCCAAATTACAGACATCATAGTGTAACAGAGCACCACAGCCCCTGCAGGCACACACAGTCTGCCGCAATCTGCTTTTTATAGCCATAAAAGACTTGCAAAAGCTCCCTCCCTGTGGAAGAACCCAGCTCGCCAGGCACAGGCAGTGAGCTAGCAGGAAGACTACGTGAGATCCATGGAGACCTGAGACAAGGACAGGAGATGCGTTGCTCATAGGAAATGAAAAGCGCTAAAGCCCAAAGCATTTCCCTTGATTCTTCACGCTGTTCCCTTGAGGTTGTGCAGCTGAACATTCTGATAACTGGGAGCTGACTGGCTTACTCTAAACTATTCATTCTACCTGAAGAGGTTTTCAGTCCTCTGTTATGATGGTTGACTCAATTATTTCTCAAGCCAAAGCATACCCAAGTTCAAGCTCGCTGATCTTAACGGCTTGGAAGGCAGAAGATGAAAGAGCATGGAATTTTGTTTATCACCCATTTTGCTCCTTTGTTTAAAGACAATTCTCCCCTTTATGGTAAATAAGACCAATGCAATAGAGTTTTGACAAATGACAGAGAAAGGGAGAGATTTGTAAATTAACTGATGGCCCAGACCTTGAGAAAGAATACATACTACACATCTGAGTATAAGACAGATTCTTCTCTTCTGGGTCCAATGCCAACATTTTTATACTGGTAACATGATTTATTATCTTTTCTATAATATTAGATGCTTTCTTTTTGTGGAAATTATTTCTTTTTCATTTTATTTGAAAGGAAGAGAGAGTGAGAGACAAAGAGCTGGTTGAGTTGCAAAATGACTATAAAAGTAGGGACTGGATCCAGTGGAAGCCAAGAGCCTGGGTCATGATCTAGGACTCCCACGAAGGTGGCAGGTATCCCAGTACTGAGCCATCACCACTGCCTCCCAAGGTGTTCATTAGCAGGAAGCTGCAGTCAGAAGCACAGCTGGGACTTAAACCGAGGCACTTTAATATGAGAGCAGACATCCCAAGTAGGATCTTAACCACTCATTCCCAAAATTGAAGTTTTAGACTGAAAGCAATACTAATAACAAATATAGCATTTTAACATGATGTACCATGTATAAAATCCACATTTCACAGATGAGAAAATTGAGATAGAGCACAAGTGAATTACTTGCTCTGGTCACATAACTAAGGACTTGTACCTATTAAAAGTCAAGGATATGGGGCTGGTGTTTTGGTTCAATGGATTAAGCCACCACTTCTAATGCCTGCATCCTATACCAGAGTTCTGGTTCAGATCCAGGATGTTCAGTTTTCCATCCAGCTTCCTGCTATTGCACCTGGGAAGGCAGTAGAAGGTGGTCCAAGTATTTGGGTCTCTGCCATTGTGTGGGAGACAGGAAGGGGTTCCTGGCTCCTGGAATTAGCCTAGCCAAGTTCTAACTATTGCAGCAATTTGAGGAGTGAACCAGTGGATGAAAGATCTTGCTCGCTCGCTCGCTCTCTCTCTTTGAAAAAAGAGGCTGATCATGGAGGGGCAGCTACTTACATAAAATATACAATAGAATTCAGTTTAAATTGCTTCAAACACATTAAAGGAGTGATTTAAAAAGAAAAAAGTTCTGAAAGATAGGAAATATTCTCTTGTGGTAAATGAAACTGCATAAGAGCACATTAACCAACTGATTACAACTATAGGAGGAGAAATTGTATAAAAGAATAAGAAAAAATGTTAAACATCATTGTGTTGTTATGATAGGGAGGCAACAATTTTTTATTACAATTTTCCTCAACCATTTATGGATGTATAATTTTTTGAACTCTTACTATTTTAGAACAGATGATCAAATGTGAAAAGTGTTTACTTAAAAAAATCGAGCCCTTGCCTTCAACGTGCTCATAATCTAAAGAAGTTGACAAACGATGCTCATGGTGGCGCTGGGGTATTGCATCCTTAAACTGCCTGTTCAAATCAAGTATGAGAGAGTATATTCATTTTTTCCTCTTTTTGATGGGAAGCTTTTCTTCTTCCCCATTTCCAAAAGCACCATTTTGTCGAGGGAATATAATCAAGAGAAAATGGTTTGTGGTTGACTCAAAACTCTGAATATTTTAATTTTAAATTGGTTTTAAAATCAGAAAAAAAAGTCTACCCCTCTGGTATAATACTTTGAAAGCAAATGGATTCCATCATGCATGAAAAACTAATCTCTGACCTTTCATGGTAATTCTACCTATTAAGAAAGTTTCACTCGGTTGTGGAAAGGAAACAGACATTTGCTCACCGGCAGTAGACTCTGGCTCAGCTGACAGTAATTTTCCACTGATGGGGAGAAAAATCTTGGAAATCATACAGCTCTGGTTGGCTTTAGGCTAGTCCTATAGAAATTTCAGACACAATTCTTTGTTTATTCTTTGGTGTGCATAAATCATCAACTGAGCATATATAAAAAGTTGTTTCTAATATCTTTGAAGTGCCCTGTAATTACCATAGCTGCCCTCCTCAATTTGCCAACTATGTGTTTTATGCATTGGAAATACTTACACAAGCACAGTTAAAATTCTGCTGGGAATAGCAATAAAGTCCTCTGCTCTGAAATTGTTTCTACAAATGCTGCAGTAACAATTTGTCAATGACTTAAAATTTCCGTATTAGGAGAAGCTTCAGAAATGTATTTTTACAAATGCAGGTGGAACGAAACCTTCTAAACCTTAAGTCCGTTCTACAGCAAACAGGAGAAACATCCAACAAGTAAAATAAAATAAGACTCTCCACACCATTTCAAAAGCAATGAGGCAAAACAGCTGACCAGGGTCAGTGGAAAAGTCACCCGGGCCACACCCACTCGTGGTGCCACGTCCAGGTCCTGTTCCACTCACAGCTTCCTGAGTCTCCGCAGCTGATCTTGCGCTCTTCTATTCTGGAATTCCACAAGAGTCAGGCTCCCAGCTGTTAAAGTGTGTGTGTGTGTGTGTGTGTGTGCGTAGTGTGTGTGTGTGTGTATGTGCGTGGTGTGTGTGTGTGTGCACAAGCACTGGTAAGATCAGTCCTTAGCTTCGTCTGTCCATAAGGCAAGGGAGATACTAACCAAATAGCCTAAGTGAATTAATGCGTCTAAAACATTCAGAATAGTACTTGAAACTTAGGGAACATAGATGACTACACTTATTATTAAAAGAGACAGTTTCAGTCTACTAAAATATAAAACATTATGATTACCTACAATTCCAAATGTGAACATCCTATATACAAGCTAAAATAATGCAAGGCCTAGAAACAGAAAGAAAATATGGTGAAATATTTTTAACTATAATTTACTGAATTTAAACTCAAGCATTTACTTGGAACTCTACTTAATTGATATAACTCATGATCCATATTTTATTTACAACAACCTGTAAAAAAGAAAAAAAAAAACTTCAAGTGAGCTGCTCCATTGATAATCCTCTCCTTAAAATTAAAAAAAAAAAAACAAGGACAGGCCTAGCAGTTACGATGCCAGTTAACATGCTCATGTCCCATATCAGAGTAATTGTATTTGAATTCCAACTCAAGCTTCCCCCTAATGAGGACTGTGGGAGGCAGCAGGTGATGGCTCAAGCAGTTGGTTCCTTGCCAACCACATGGGAGACCTGCAACCATTTCCCATCTCCTGGCTTTGCCTGGCCCAGCCCTGACCCAACCCTGACCACTGCAGGCATTTGGAAAATGAGCCAGCATATGGTTCATTCAAATAAGAAGATACAATAACCCCTAAATCATTTTCTTAAATATAGTACATGAAGAGATGAGAAATATGGGTTTTGAAGATAAATAAAAGTGGTATAAAGATCTGATTAAAGAGTATAATTTATTATCACAGGATTTTAAAATTAGTGAAATTATAGCACACACATTTCCCTTTTGGATCTACTTTGTTTCTTTCTTTTCCTACCTATTTTCTTCCCTTCCTTTTCATTTATTCTTCACCAATAACTCATTAACCAAACATATTTGTTGAAGGTCTTTGTTGTTTTCTCAGTAAGACAAACCCATTAAGTAATGTATTTTTCAATTAATAAATCTGCCTGGAGCAAGTGATTCAAAGGGATTCAATTTCCAAAGTTGGGTGCTCTTCAGCCCCCTCTCAAGGTAAGTGTAGGAAAACACAGGGTCCAGAGACAGCCCAGGCTTGACTTGAGTAGGTAGACCTTGTGCTGTCTCAGTTTATTATACTTCTGTCGAGTTTTCATTCCCTCTTTCTGATTTCCCTTCTACTGTACTCCCCCAACTTGGCCCCCTCATGGGTTCTCATGTTGCCATGCCTGTTTTCTTTCTCATCCCCTGAGAAGGCATCTGGAAACTGGCCTTTACCAAGGACTGCCTCCTATGACATATGCAGTAATAAATCCCCCAATCTATTATTATTATCCTGAAGTCTCTGCTGGATGGTGTTAAAGGGAGCCTCCCTCAGGGCTGGACGGTGCCTGGAAGTACACCTCTTTCTTCACTAGGTACAGCTTTCCTGCGTTGCTGGTCATTGCCAACAACACAGAAGCCACAGAATGAAATGGGAAAAAGTGCTGAGTGAAATGTGGGAAGCAGAAAGAAACAGAAGCGAGCTCCCTGGTGTCTTCCACAGCTGCGTCACTTATTGTCATATGACAAGATGATTTTCTAAAGACAGACACACGTACATGCACATATATACACACATACTGTAGCATCTATTCGAGCAACATCAGAATATCTGGGCTTGAGAGTTTATAGATTGATTTAAATACGACTTTACTAATATTTTCTTTTTTTTAAAAAGATTCATTTGTTTAATTGAAAGGCAGACTGACAAAGGGAGAGATTGTCCATTTGTTGTTTCACTCCCCAGATGATCACACAACTCCAGGGCTGGCCAGGTCAAAGCCAGGAGCCTGGAACTCCATTCATGTATGTTGGTCATCTTCCGCTGCCTTCCCAGGCACACTAGCAGGGAACTGTATAGGAAGAAGAGCACGCGGGACTCAACTGGCACCCCCACATGGGGTGCTGGTGTTGTGAGAGGCTGTTTAACGTGCTGTGCACAATGCCGGCCTCACTCATATATTTTCTATGAAGGAATTAAAAACATGGATGCCTACTCTTGCTTATGTAGCAATTAGGTAGTCATTCAGAGATAACACAGTTTGAGAATTCCAGTCTCAGGCATGCAACTTAACTGTATAATGTTGGGAAATTATGTTACTTCTATGGGCCATGTATTTTCTCAGGGCTACTTGAGATACACTGTGATGCAATAATCACCGTAATGTCTTGGTTTGGCTTTCATAGATGTTCTGGGTTTTTGGAAGAGGTCCAAAAGCTGCATATTGAGGAAAATATCCCCTTGTTTTCAGTTTTTTAGTTCAGTAGTGCTCATGAGGGAGATCACACCAACCTCTCATTAAGCCTAGGGGAAGGAACTCCATGAGATCAAAGCCAACCAATCACAAGCATGAGAAGATCAGGTGGTATCTGGTTCTGATTCTGAGCAATTAATACAAAGAACAGTTGTAGGGCCAGTGTCATCCCTTTGAAAAGCAAAGTGAGGTCACACAAATGGAGGTTGTTCCCCTGGGTCTGTCAATGAGTCCACTGGCACGCCACAGTTGTTAAGAACCCCTGACAAATACCTCAAATCCCATGTTAGCTATCATTGCACGGTGAGTATTCACTGTCCTCTCCCTCACTCGCTAATCCTTGGGTGATACTGATCTTGGCTTCACTATGTGTGTTGACTAACAGAACATGGGCACAAATTATAGTGCTTGTTCTAAGGTCAGGCCTTGGAGTTGTCTACTCTGGGAGTTGTCAACTAAGTCATGATATGAACATGCCCTAGGAGCTATTCATCCAAAAAGAAGCAGAAACCTGAGGAACAAAATTGAAGGCAACCCACAGCCTGAAACAGGGCTATCCTGACCTTTGAGCATTTGGTCATTGTTGTGTAGCATTCCTGCAGCAAGAGCTGACTGGTACACTTTGTAATAAAAGACAAGTGTAGGTAAGATGCGGATTTTTTTCCTCTTGGAATGCATAGCATTCTAATCAATTACATTAGTGCAGAAACTCTATTTCACTTTACCTGTTCAAATGTTCCCAGCAACCCAATGTCTAAGATTCCACGTACATTTTTATATGGGATATTCAAGTAAAATTTTTGTCTTTCATGAGAAACTTTAGATCTTCCCAACTTTTCTACCTTAATCCATTATGTTCCAATACCCCATATATTTATATATATATATACACACATACATATATATATATATATAAAAATTTAAGTTGAGCTATAAATATACCATTTATGGTAACTTTGAAATAAACATTATATATATATATATATATATATATATATATATATATTACAGGCAGAGTTGGTAGTGAGAGAGAGAGACAGACAGAGAGAAAGGTCTTCCTTTGCCGTTGGTTCACCCTCCAATGGCCGCTGCGGCCGGTACACTGCGGCCGGCGCACCACGCTGATCCGAAGCCAAGAGCCAGGTGCCTCTCCTGGTCTCCCATGGGGTGCAGGGCCCAAGCACTTGGGCCATCCTCCACTGCACTCCCAGGCCATAGCAGAGAGCTGGCCTGGAAGAGGGGCAACTGGACAGAATCCAGCGCCCCGACCGGGACTAGAACCGGTGTGCTGGCGCCGCAAGGCGGAGGATTAGCCTAGTGAGCCGTGGTGCCAGTAACATCATATTTTTGAGAAAAATGTTAAGTGAATGACTAGAACACTGGAAAATATTTTAAAACTCATTATGAAAATGGCATATATGTTACTGCAGAAGTTATTTTTACTATTCAACTGAACGAAAGATTATATACATAGCTAACATGTAGTATAAAAATACATTCCTGAAAGTATTTTCTAGAACTCAGTTGTCATTTTACTTCAACAAATGCACTGTATTTCAAATTATCAATGTTCAAAAATAGCTGTCATATAAATACGACACGGGGACAATGTATAGTGTCCTACACTGCTGCCTGACAAACCCTGTGTTGGTACTTGTGATCACTCGTTGACAACTTGTGACATGTGTGCTTGGGAGTGAAGTAGCTCCAAAAATGTTTGAAGTGGTAGAGAATCCACAATCACACTCCTGTTTTTGACAATCTATTCACTCGTTAGGACTCGTTGGTACATTTTGAAATATTTTATTCCAAGCTACACACATCCTGAGGGAACACAGACTGAACAACTGTCCTTTGAAATTGACATTGATGAACAAACCAAGAGGGTTGTATGGTTGCAGATTCAATACCAATAATGAACTCCTCACATAGAATGGTTATATAATAAGTGTGTCACTGCTGGAACAAATTACTAAACAGTGAACTTGGCAAAGTTCAATGATGGGAAAAAGAAAGAATAGAGTCAATGTGCCTCAACAAAAGCTACTGAGTACCTACTAAGATTTCATTGGTGGTGTGGATAAAAATGGGTTGGCTTCCAAATAGTTCACCACTATTCGGGTAAAAAATGGTACTGGACTTTGCTCACTCTAATAATTGATGTGCTTATTGTAAATGCATGAATTACAAAGAACAAAGATATATTTCACCAATTTGTTGGATTTCTCATGAGACACTTGCTTAGCATACCTAAAATGATGCAATGAGAAAACATCATGAAGAAGAAAATGTAAAACTCCCAGACCTACTACTGTCCTAGATATGAGATCTGACATGAGAAGCCAAACTATTCTCAGATGATGGGAACAACCACAACCCCAACACAAGCCAGGCCATGTGAAACCGACAACATATTATGAAAAATGCAATGTAATCCTTTCAAGTATTTTACTCATTTTCCCCTGAAATGTTGAGTAGGTCATGAAAGTCAATCCTTTGTAGATTGTACAATGTGTGAAAGGACATCATATGTACCTATTGCCCTATTTATAGGACTTACATACCTGTAAAACTTACTGTACTGTCTTAGTGGTGTATTTACAGGACAATGTATATATTTGCTCTTAATCATAATAAAGGATATATCCGTTCCAGATTATGATTTCCATTCTATTTTAATGTACCTGTGACAATTTAGTTAAAATATCATAGAATTGAAAATTTGGGACTTAATAGGTTAAGGAAAGGTGTTTCATTTTCTAAACTCCACATTTGTCTCTCATTTTACTGCCTTCTCTAGTAAGTTACAATAGCTCTGGTACTGTCCTATATAACTTATTGATTAATATCTTCCTTAGCACCTCAAAGTGCTTTAAAAACTGGACTATCTCACTTCAATTTTAGGAACAGTAGGCTCATTTGCATTGTGGTACAGCAGGTTAAGCTGCTGCCTTTAGCACCACATCCTATACCAGTGCTGGTTCTAGTCTTGGCTGCTCCATCTCTGATCCAGCTCCTTTCTAATGTGCTTGGGAAAGCAGCAACAGATGCCAAGTGCTTGGCCCCTACCCCCAACGTGGGAGACCTGGATGAATTCCAGGCTCCTGGCTTTGGCCTGGCCCAGCCCTGGTCATTGTGAGCATTTGCGGAGTGAACCAGTAGCTGGAAGATCTGTGTGCGTGGGTGTGTGTGTGTCCATCTTCCTCTGCCTCTGTAACTCTGCCTTTCAAATAAATAAATATATCTTATTAAAATTTAAGATTTATTTATTTATTTGAAAGGCAGAGTTACACAGAGAGAGGAGAGGCACAGAGAGAGAGAGAGAGGTCTTCCATCTGCTGGTTTACTCCCCAATTGGCTGCAATGGCTGGAGCTAAGCCTCTCTGAAGCCAGGAGCTGGGAGCTTCTTCTGGGTCTCTCACATGGGTGCAGGAGCCCAAGGACTTGGGCCATCTTTTACTGCTTTCCCAGGCCATAGCAGAGAGCTGGATTGGAAGTGGAACAGCTGGGTTTCCAACCGGCGCCCATATGGGATGCTGGTGCTTCAGGCCAGGGCGTTAACCCACTGCGCCAGACATGTGTGTCTATTCATTAAAAAATGAATAGAATAGGCACCTCAAACTCAGAGATAAGATTTAAATCAATCCACTTCATCCCTTTATCCATCTTTCCTCTGGATATCTGAATTCAGTAAACAGCACCATCATCTTCCTATCTAAGCCATAAGTCTAAGTGATTATCAATTCTTATATCCTTTTAACCAATCCTGATTAATAAAATTTCCTAAATATTTATCCTTAATTTTAAAAAATTATTTGAAAAATAGAGAAACACAGAGAAAGAGAGACAGTAACAGAAAGATAGGAGAGAGAGAGAGAGAGCGCGCGCAAGAGCAAGCCCACCTATTATTTCACTCTGTAAATGTCTTCAATAGGCAGGGCTCGGCTGGGGCTGGAGCCAAGAGCTGGGAACCCAATGTGGGTTTTTCACATGAATACCAGAGACCCATTGCTCGGGTCATCAGCTGCTGTCACACAGCCTCTGCACTGGTAGAAAGATGGAGTCAGGAGCCAGAGTCAGGAATTGAACCCAGGTTCTCTCTGATGAGGGATGCTGGTGTCTTAGCTGCTAGGCCAAACATCTCCTCCAAAACCCCTAAATATTAATCACACTCAGCCGCCTCTCCCGAGTCCCGTTAGCACTAGCTTAGAGTCCTTCACCCCTTTCCCTGGATGGTTGACCTTGTTTCTTACATGTTTTACCTGTCTCAGGTCTTAGCTATATGCAATATGCAATCCAATTTCCTGTAGCAGTCAAAGGTATTTTGAAGTAAATATGATTATGTCATTTCCTGCTTAAAATTTTCTCATTGGCTCTCCATTGTAGCAGAATGAATTACAAATTTCTGTATGATTTATCAGGTAATCTACAGTTTACTAGCCAATGTCTGATTGATCTCTTCACCCCCACTTTTGGGTTCTATATCTTGGGCAAACTAACTTTTCTGCACCTCCCCTAGCTCCAAAGTTCTCTCATTCCCAAGCAACTGTCGCACGATTCTCTGTCTTCCTGAGACACCCTCTTTCCCGCCACTGTCCTTCCCTTAGCTATCTCAGGTCAGAGAGCACTCTCTTTGGAAGTTCACTCGGACACTCTCCGTGCCACCTGGCTCTGGCAAGCCTGGACAGCTGCCTTCATGTGTGTTTCTACAGCATCCTGTGCTTAGATACACCCCTGTAGCACTAACCGTATTGTAACTTCTGACTTCCTTGTGGCTGACTCTATGTACAGGTGGCCTAACAGCCATTCTTCCTTTCTACTAGACCATCCATTTATTAAAGTATCCACATACCTTTGAAGCTACAGATTTAAGGAGTGGTAGGTTCAGCCCCTGCTCCAACAAGGGAAACCTGACTGTCTCAGAGGTACCATTTCCATGGTGGTGACTGGGTAAGACTCTGGCCTCTGATGCAATTTTGGGCAGGAAGACACTGAAGGGAAGTTGGCCAGGGGGGAGTCTACCTAAGAACTTTTCTGTGTCTTAAATAAAGACCTTTTATTGGTACGGGTTACAGTTAATCTGCATAGATAGCTAGAATGGTGACAGACATCTATTTATTCATTTATTTATTTGAAGGGCAGATTTTTATAGTTTTATTCACACACACACATATATATGTATGTATATATATATGGGGGGGGGGAGTCTTCCATCCTCTGGTTCACTCCCCAGTTGGCTGCAATGGCAAGGGCTGGGCCAGGCAGAAGCCAGGAAGCTGAAACTCCATCCAGCTCTCCCCCATGGATGCAGGGGCCCAAGCATTTGGGCTACCCTCTGCTACATTCTCAGGCACATTAGTAGGGAGCTTGGCTGGTACTTGAATCCGCACTCATAATGGGGTGCCAAGGTCACAGGTGGTGGCTTAACCTGCTGTGCCATAACATATGACAGACATCTTGAGATCACAGTCAGACCAAGCCAGAAGAACCACCAATGCTTGAGGATGGCAAAGGAAGAAGATGAAAAGAACTCGGGACTTTGGGAATGTCACCAAGTTACTCAGGGACTTTGAGAGCCTCCCTTCGGGATGGCCATGGTTTACACCAGTTGTGTTAGGCTTTCTGTTACTTAGAGCAGCAAGTATAATCCACGCATGTCTGTCTTCCTCAGTAGACAGATCTTTATAAGAATTTATGTTTGGAGACAGAACTGTAAAAAAAACCCTAAGAATTTAAAGAAAATACCCCAGAGGCTGTCTGGCCTTCTGGTAAGTGATAAGGAAAACTTTAGTCATGTGGTATCATAGAGAGAACTGGAATCAGCTGCTGACGCGAAGGTTCCAATAATCTCCTGATTTATTCTCTGGACCAAGGAATAGAATAAAACTATAACAATCATTTCAAAATCTAGGCACAAAACGATCGCAAGGATTGTACTGTCCCAAATTCAGAAGCCTCATCACAGCAATGTGATCAAATTCAGTTTCTTCTCTGCTCCACCCCTGGCCTTTCTCTTTTCCATCTCAGCTCTGGTTTCACTTCAACATCTGAGCGAGTTAAAAAGAGAAGGAAAGCCACCAGCACATTTCCCTAAGCTCTGAACAAAGATGCAAGAAAAGGTCAAGGTGATATCTGAACCCACAATTACGTGAGCTTTTCTCAGATTTAAAACTGAATATCACTGTAGTCTCTTTGCTTCTGCAGAATTTCTTATTAGAAACAGGAATCTGAAGAAAAGTAAAAAGAGAAATCCTCTTTCTACCTTTTTATGACGCATTTAATATCAAGTGCATGGCAAGTAGGACCTATGCAGAGATCTATTCAACAGCAGCTCTCTGGACATAAATAAGAGATCTATTTGCGTAAAGAAATGAAAGATAATGACATGGAATATGGCTAAGCAAGTATCGTACAATTACGTTTTTAAAAATTGCTTAGGGGGAGCTGGTATTGTGGCTCAGCGGGTTAAGCTACCGCCTGCAATGCCAGCATCCTTTATGGGCTCCAGTTGTAGTCCCTAATGTTACATTTCCCTTCCAGCTCTCAGCTGGTGCCCCTGGGAAAGCAACAGAGGATGACCCAGGTACTTTGTGCCCTGCCACCCACATGGAAGACCTGGATGGAGGTCTAGACTCCTGGGCTGTTTGGGAAGTGAACCAGCAGACGGTGGATTTCTCTCTCTTTCTCTCCACCCCCTCCCATTACTCTTTGAATTAAACACACAAACATTTAAAAAATTAAAAATCAGTTAGGAGTTTAATCTACTATACTGCTGCAGATGGAACTGACTGTATACCTATAGATGGTTTCTTGTAAAATAAGGACATTTGTATTAGATGTTACCTGTTCCTTGAAAGTTTGGTTGAAATTGTATGTCGAACCGCCTGATCCAGAAATGTTGCAGGTTTCAGGGTTGTCTAAATAAATCTGCCAATTCATTTTCTTTAATGGTTATAGGTCTACTCCAGTTTTTATACAAATATATGCATATATTTACATATATATGAGAATTTGGCATAAGTTTTATTTTGTACTTTTTTATCAAAGTCAAACTTGAAAAATAAGCAGGGGGGCCAGTGGTGTGGCGTAGCAGGTAAAGCCACTGCCTCCAGTGCTGGCATCCCATATGGGAGCCTATTCGAGTCCCAGATGCTCCACTTCTGATCCAGCTCTCTGCTATGGCCTGAGAAAGCAGTAGAGGATGGCCCAAGTCCTTGGGTTCCTGCACCTAAGTGGGAGACCTGGAAGAAGCTCCTAGCTCCTGGATTCAGATTGGCCCAGCCCTGCTGTTGCGGCCATCTGGGGAGTGAACCAGCAGATGGAAGACCTCTCTCCCTCTCTCTGCCTCTCCTCTCTGTGTGTAATTCTGACTTTCAAATAAATAATCTTTTTTAAAAAAGAAAAATAAGCAGCAAAAATATGATAGCTTTCAAAATATACAATCATTTTACCTCCCCTGATTAGAGCTCTACTGTCTAGCAGGGAAGCTCCAAGCCACAAATAGCTATCAAGAACCTGCAACAGGACTGATATAAATTGAGATGTGTCAGAAATGTAACATACACTCTAAATTCTGAAGGCTTAGTATGAAAAAAAGAATATAAGGTAAATCTTCAATAATTTTTTTGCTGACTACACATTGAAATTATGATGTTTGTTTACTTTGTTTTTAACTTTTTAAAATGTGACTTAGTAAAGCACTTATGATTGCAAATGGGGTGCGCGTTACGCCTGCACTAAGTAGATCATTTCAAACATGCATCAGCTCCCCTCACATGATATCAGCAGATAGGGAAACTGAAGCCTATACTATGATAAAGAAAACACTGTCCTTCTAAATAGATGTTTGCTCTTCAAGAAGGCATACGCATGTTCTGGGTCTTATGATTCATCCTTCAAATCAAAGGGCTGCATGAGCTGACTCCTTCGTTCCTTCTCATTCTCACGTCTTTAATGACTTCATCGTTTCCCCCACCAGACGCCAAGGCCAGGGAATTCTTGCGGAGTTTGTGCGATTGCTCCTTTCAGCTTAATCAGTATTTCTGGAGCAGATGGCACGTGCCAGGCTATGCGATGAGGTCATCTTACACAGAACCACCCCCACTGCATCGAGCACTGCTCATTATTCTTGGCAATCCTGAATGTTACTATTCTGCTTTGTCTTACATATTAACGAACAAAGGAAAATTCATGCATGCACGTGCGTGCACACACACACACACACACAGCAAACACAGCGAATGAAATACGCTTTTTAAAATTGGAAAACTGGGCTGTGATTCTTTATCAGAAAGCCAAGTGCCTGTATAACTTCACGCTGTCTGAACTTTGCAGCTAAAAATGCTTTGTTCCTTGGGAAAGATGCAAAACGCATTGTGATTCTGCTAAAGAGGACTCCGGGTGCAGCCGCCTTTGTCCTCTTTGAGGTTCGCCTGGATCAATCATTAGCAACACAGTTTCTGGGATGGACGGAAGGAAGAGGGGGAGGAACAAGCGCAGGGGAGCTACCTTCAAAAAGCACTAGCGTAAAGCAAGAGAGCACTTGAGGCTCGTTCTGCAAACACATTCGGATGCAGCAGGCCAAGAAAAACACGAGAAACTGAAAATTAATAAGCCAGAAAATGACTGTACGTGTTTACTTAATGAAGTCCTCTGTTAATGTAATGCATTTTCACCTTCTACTTGGTGAGGACTTCAAAAATTATTCTGTTTCTAAAAAAAATTCTTCTCCACTTTTACTGGGGTTCTTAACATTCTTTTCTATTTTTTTTTTCCATACTGTGAGAGAAAGGAAGGAAGAAACTGTCTGATATACTAGAAAGAGTGCTGGACCAAGAGCCAAGGATTGGATTTCTAGTTTCAGAACGGCTGCAACCTTGTGACGCAAAACTAAGCAATCCTGTGGCCTGTTTCTTCATCTGAAAAATAAGGATAAAGTTCTCTGTGTTCTAACACTGGTAGCAGGATCAGATGAGATAACGGTAAGGAAAAATGTTTGCAGTATATAAATGCTCTACAAATGTGTTTTATACAGAATCTCCAGAGAATTTGCTTATGAGCCCAAATCTGGTAGTATTATTGTGGCTCCAGATCAAAAAAGGAAACTACAAAGAAACATATATATAACAGAATATTGGGTCTGGCACTGTGGCATAGTAGCTTAAGACTCGGCCTGCGGTGCCGGCATCCCATGTGGGCACTGATTCGTGTCCCAGCTGCTCCTCTTCCAATCAAGCTCTCTGCTTATGTCCTAGGAAAGCAGCAGAGGATGGACAAAGTGCTTGGGTCTCTGCACCAGCCAGGGAGACCCAGAGGAAGCTCCTGGATCCTGGCTTCAGATCCGCCCAGCTCCAGCGGTGGCGTCTTTTGGGGAGTAAACCAGTGGATGGTTCTCTTTTTCTCTCCCTCTCTCTCTGTAGCTCTGCTTCTCAAATAAATATAAATATTGAAAAGACAGAAACATTATGTATTTTTAGAAGTAACACAATATCCATTAAACTAATATTTGAAAAACTAATATTAAACTAATATTTGAAAGCATCTGATACAGTGGGTAATTATATAGGCTTTGGACCTAGACTAAGCAGATTTGAACTCTGATTCTGCCATTTGCTAACCATGTGACTGGAGCTTATCACTTCCCCTCTATATACCTCAATTTTCATACCTGTTAAGTGGGGGCAGTAATAGCACATATGGAGCAGATGTTTGGCCCACAGTTAGAATGCTGGTTGGGAAAACATCTGATATGGAGAGGCTGAGTTTGACTCCCCTCTCCATTTCCTGACTCCAGCTTCCTGCTAATACAGACGTGGGAGGCTCTGGTGATAGCTTAAGTAATGGGACTCCTTCCACCTTCAGGAGAGCCCTGGGGTGAGTTCCTGGCTCCTAGTGTCCACCTCAGTCCAACCACAGTCATCCTGGCATTTAGGAAAGGAATCAGCAGATGGGATATCTCTATCTCTGCCTCTCAACTAGAGATGTACAAATTAAAAGAAAATTACAGTACTGCTGTAATACCTTTGTTGTGAGGGTTAACAGCCTTATATTTAGCACTAGAATGGTGCTGGGACAGAGTAGGTATACATACCTCAGTTATTTGGGTATGCATTCTACAGTGCTTGGAACCCGAAGCTGATATCTTAACGGGAGTTTGTTTTACTTTGAGAAAGAGGATGGATTTCCTATATACACTTTGAATGTTGGAAATATCTCAAGTGCGTATTGTGAAAACAAAAGCAACTTGGGTATGTAATTCACAATAGGATAGCCACAATTAGTCACTGCAAAGGATGTGAACCACACTTTGCAGAAATAAGTCCACTCGTGGAGGACCTTGGTAACTGTGTGGCTGTTTCCACATTTTCCTCAGGGTCTGAAATCATGACTAAAAGTGCCCTGTACTTGCATTGTGTTTTAAAAATCATTTTCACACCTATTACCTCATTGGAAGTTCAGGACCATAAAAAGTAGACAACATGGTTACTTTCCCCCTCCCATTGCTTTGAGGAATCAAGGTAATTGAATGCTTGTATTTGAAAAACAAAAACAGTGGGCTCTTTGCCAAGTATCTTTTGGGCACTCATTGGTCTGAGCTTTCCATCGGAGCCAACGGCAGGCCTGGAGGGGCCTGAGGAGCGACTCAACTCCTGGATGTAGCAGACCTCATGCTCCTTTGTTACGGAGGCCTCAGGCCTCTCACTTAGACTTGCTATCAGTAAGTAGATCACCAACTGTACTCTCCTTGACAACAAAGCCATTGTGGATGTTTCAACAAGGAATCTGAGTGTGAGGAGGGGAGGAGAGCTGACGCAGGGGGGACTTCCTCTAGGATTTCCCCTCACTTGCATCATTCCATCAGTGGGACTCAAAAGTGATTTTCCATGAGACTACACCTGCTGCAAAGTCTAGGGCAGTTTCTTATCTAATTCGATCAACTCTTACATCAGTGTTGTTGACGCAGAGAGCCAAATCAGGCAGATACAGCCAAAGTGGGAATTCCATGGCAATGTTTTCATGGGTCATTTGCTAGGAAACCCTCCTGTCAACAAACATGGACATACACTCCCTTTATGAGGCCCTGGCTGAATGGAACCATTACACCCGCCACAGGAAGAAAGTCTTCCCATGGTCTGAACAAGCTGACCTCTTTTGTCTAAATGTTACTGAAATTTTTAAATAGCTTATGACCATGGAATATATGAAACATGTTCATATAAAATCAGTAAACACTGAATAATGTTTGAAAGTCATAAATTTGGATGATGACTATGACACTTCAGGTATCAAAATGCATCTGTATTCACTCTTAGACATACAAGATTTTAAAAATTAAAAATCATTTTATTATCTTGTATCCTTTTTTTTCCTTTCTCCTATAATTTGGACTTAAACTCTAAGAGCTAAACAGAAGAATGTAAAAACACTTGCAGAAGGCTCTCCTTATATACATATTTACCATCTAGACAATTGCTTGAAATAGAATAGGTACTCACAAATCTTTATAGAATAAATGAATATCTGTGAAACTTGGGTCATTCTATCCAGACTAATATTGTTTATTTTCTGTAGCCATAATAATCTCAAGTACATTAAGGAAAAATGATCAATACGAACAACAGCAAAAATGTTTTCGTTTGCAGAAAGATGATGCTCTGTTGTGCAAAGTCAAAAAGTAACCTACAAATTAATTCCAGAGCATGATTAAATGAGTCAAAGCCATTGGATAAATAAATAATGTAGTGCTTTTCTAAAGGTTGTTGCTATTTTGCTATGATATCTCTGGAAGAAAACGAGGAGTCCTATTTTTAACAGATTCATTCTATTAATTAATCAACGATATAAACAATTCATGCAAGTACCTCTGCCAAGATTACTCTTGGGAACCAGAGGGGCATTTCAATAATAAGAACTAAAAGCAGAGAGCACTCTCTTGGTTTGGAAAAAGTTATTCTAAATTTCTTGATTTTAGTCCAAAGGATAGTGTTTAAACAAAACCTGGCACAGAAGTGAAACATATAATTGAAGCCAATTTTCCCTTCGGAAGGTAAATGTGATCCTTTCACTATTGTGTGATGGTTTGGATCTTGTCCCCAGCCTGGCCCTAAGTGAACCTGCCCTTCCTGGCATTGTCATCACCTCTTCCTGCACTGCTCTCCCCTGCAGAGGGAAGGGCCAATGTCTCGGGGCTTGTCTACTCCCCACTGACACTACTCAAAGTTTGTTCTTGGGAAAGCATCTACTCTCAGATATTCACACTCACATAATCCAAACCACCCTTTTACCTTCCCTTGAAGTATTTTTTTAAAGATTTTATTTATTTATTTGAGAGGAAGAGTTACAGACAGTGAGAGGGACAGTGAGAGAAAGGTCTTCCTTCCGCTGGTTCACTCCCCAAATGGCCGCTGTGCCGATCTGAAGCCAGGAGCCAGGTGCCTCTTCCTGGTCTCCCATGTGGGTGCAGGGGCCCAAGCACTTGGGCCATCTTCTACGGCTTTCCTGGGCCACAGCAGAGAGCTAGATTGGAAGAGGAGCATCCAGGACTAGAACTGGAACCCATATGGGATGCCAGCACTGCAGGTGGAAGATTAACCCACTGCACCACGGCGCTGGTCCCCCCACCCGTGAAGTATTTTAATTTTTGTTTTTAACCTCTCTTTATATATAAAAACAAAATGCTACTCTCTTTTCTTTTCCAAACAAAAATCCTAAGCATTAGACATATCTTTTAGTTTGAGATACGGTATTTGAGATAAAAGCCTGTCTATGACATGGAAATTACATGTGCAGACTAAACTGTCCAATTTAGTCACGTTATTGCAACTACTTAAAAGGAACTGCACGACTCATTTCTGACTTGCTCGGGCAGGGGCGATGCTCTGTGATGCTCACTGCCGGCCCCTGGGGACATTGCATCCAAGCTGTTTTTTTCTTTTCTTTTCTTTTTTTTTTTTTTAAAGATTGATTTATTTGAAAGTGACAGAGAGAAAAGACACACACACATGCATACATACATACACACAAATGATCTTCCATCTACTGGTTTACTCCTCAACTGGTCACCATAGCCAGATGTGGGTCAGGTTGGAGCAAGTAAGCAGGAACTCCATCCGTGTCTCAAATGTAGATGGCAGGGGCCCAAGACCAGCGACCATCTTCTGCTGCTTTCCTAGTAGCATGAGTTGGGAGGTGGGTCAGAGTGGAACAGCCAGAACTCAAACTTGCACTCTGCTATGGGATGCCAGTGTCACCGGTGATGGCTTAACTCACTATACCACAAACTCCTGGCCCCATACATTCACTCTTGACATGGGCTTCTGAATTCTCACAGTCATTTCTAGCCTGAGCACCAGCACCCCCCCCCCCCAGTGGGTTCAGGACCCAAGGCACCGCCCATCAATTCCCTGAAAGAAGTTGGTGTCACAGAACTCGAATTCCTTACAGTTTAAGAAGCTCAAAGTCCAAGATGCAAGTGTTAGCAGGGCTGGTTTCTTCTGCTGGCCTCTTGGCTTGTAGATGGCCATGTTCTCCCATTGGCTTCAGAGGAGAGTGTGTATAGGGTATGCACAGGTGGGTGTGTCCTAACCTCCCTCTAAGGACCTCAGCCATATTGGGATATGGCCCATCCTGCCTCATTCCACCTTAGTCACTTCTGGATGCAGTCACATTCTGAGTTTTTGGCATCAGGACTTTCACACCTGAGTTTTGGAGACAGCTTAGCACTTACACTTACGGCAAATGCTTCCAACTTAGAATGTCATTTTCCCCCCAAACAATTTTGATAATATTCAGATACATCCTTATTTATTTTATTTTTATTTTTGACAGGCAGAGTGGACAGTGAGAGAGAGAGAGAGAGAGAAAGGTCTTCCTTTGCCGTTGGTTCACCCTCCAATGGCTGCCGCGGCCAGTGCACCGCGCTGATCCGATGGCAGGAGCCAGGTGCTTCTCCTGGTCTCCCATGGGGTGCAGGGCCCGAGCACTTGGGCCATCCTCCACTGCACTCCCTGGCCACAGCAGAGAGCTGGCCTGGAAGGGGGGAAACCGGGACAGAATCCGGCGCCCCGACCGGGACTAGAACCCGGTGTGCCGGCGCCGCAAGGCGGAGGATTAGCCTAGTGAGCCACAACGCCAGCTCAGATACATCCTTAAACAAAGGTCCTCTATTCAAAATCTAAAGCTCCACTGTTAAATGTTACTTTCCTCATTCCCTAATCCACAACTCTTTAGAAACCAAATTATAATTTCAAGTTCTGTTTCCTACAACCCCAGTAAATCCCAAACACTCTGGATCACTCCTAGGCTTCTCTTTCCTTCACTTCTTCCCTCTAAGAATGGCCTGATCCTCCAATATTCTGATCAAATGCTAATTTAGCACCACCTTTCCTCAGTCAGAGACACACCCTTCCAAACAAATATTGTTCCCAGTTCCCAGAGCTATCACCAATTAATCCATCTCTCCTATTTCATTCCTCTTTCTCTGCTGGCTTCTCAGGTCACTAAGTCCCTAAGTATCCCTTGGCAGAAGGCTGTCACATAAAGGATAGCATATAAATAATTTGCTGAGTAATTGCCAATCAATTAGACATCAGTTGTTAATATGATGAAAATATCCTAAACCATAATGATTCATTCTTGTTTCCATCTCATAGACGTGGCATAAATCATGGCACAATGCCTAACAGCCAGGGATTGTTTGTAACTTTGCTTGATGTTTTATCTCTCCCCAAATAATAAACGATCTTTTCTATAAACAGTTACAGTGTGTATGCGTATACTTTATCAACGTTATGGTGACGTTTGTGAAGACCAGAGAAATACTCATCATTATCCACATTATGGGCTGGGAAAGCATTTCTGGCGACGGACTCGCCTTGTGTTTTGTAAGACCTTGCTTCAAGGCACTTTGGCTTAGTTTCTTCTCTTTGACCCATTCTGAGGTTTGCTCTGTATTTCACGGAAAGTCTTACTTCTTCCTCCTCTCTCTGTCCTTGAGAAACCTTAACAAACTGACTTGTGTTTAAAAATGAATCTTAATGAAGAATGGGATAGGAGAGGGAATAGGAGATGGGATGGTTTGCGGGTGGGAGGGTGGTTATGGGGGTAAGAACCGCCATAATCTAAAAGCTGTACTTTCGAAATTTTATTTTATTTTCTATAAAAAATTATTTATCAGGCCAGCACTGTGGCACAGTGGGTTAAAGCCCCAGCCTGCAGTGCCAGCATCCCATATGGGTGCCAGTTTGCGTCCCGGAAGCGCCACTTCTCATCCAGCTCTCTGCTATGGCCTGAGAACTCAGTAGAAGATGGCCCCACCCACACTGGAGACTGAACAATCTCCTGGCTCCTGGCTGTGGATCAGCCCAACTCTGGCTGTTGTGGCCATCTGGTGAGTGAACCAGTGGATGGAAGACCTCTCTCTCTGTCTCTCTCTGCCTCTTCCTCTCTGTAACTCTCTCTCTCTCTCTCTCAAATAAATAAATAAATAAGTAAACCTTTAAAAAGTATTATTTATCAATGTTGGCCAAAGGCGGCCACAGCAATTTCACTGGGGAGTTCACAGCCTTTTCTATCACCCTTCTTCCTCATTGCCTTTATTATATAGAACAGAGTATCAACTATTCACTCTCTCATCCTCTTCATATTCGAGATGGCATGTGACTCAGTTCTGGCTAACATGCTGTATGCTGAAGTCTTTTGGGGGCTTTCGGGAGGGCTTTTGTCTTTCTGTGTGGGTGGCAGATATCAATAAGAGCTTTCTCTCCTGTTTCTCCTCTGCCTCCTCTCTCTCACCGTCTGTCTCAAAGACATGGGTGCAGAGTTGCAGTCGCCACTCACCATCATGAGAAAGAGTGAGAAAACCGTGTAGATATGGGCCCTCCACACAGGCTGATGTGTTGTGTAGGAGGTGTAGGTCTCCAGTGGCCACTTCTTCAAAGTAATCCCGATTTGCTCAAGCAAATCCAAGTCCCTTGATACTTACGGAGCTGAAAGCATTTAGAACTGAAATTCGAAGCCTATCAGTTGAAAGTTTAAGTTTTCTACAAAAAGAAACTCGATGGCCACAGAATGTTCTCCCTCATCAAAGTTGTGCTACAGATCCACAAATCTGGTTCTCTGGGTCAAAAGAAGACAACAGAGAAAGAGTTGGTGTTTTCATATAAATCATATAAATGATTCACAAATAAAGGATCTTTGTGACCCTCATTCTTTAGAGATGAAGGAAGTCTCTTTCCCCTCAAGGACCATTGTTCACTAGTTTCTGCGTATGTCAAGAAGATAGAAATTTCTATTAAAATTATATGGAAAGGAAAGATCTTGTGAAGGGTCCCAGTTACAGATTAATATAATGTGCTGCTCACGAATGAAAAGGCAGAGAATGACACAGAAATGCAGGTTCATCTTTTTTGTTGCTGCTGTTGACACTGCCAGTGCGGAAGACCTCATAACTGTGATGTGGGGCTGGCAAGAATCTCACTCGTTTCCAAGAGAACTCCAGGAAACTCAGAGTGCCTTTCCATAGCTCGTTATCAGAGCAGCCAACATCAGCTTCTGGAGTGCTGCTTTTTAGGGCTTCAAGTTTGGTAATTTATGTAGCCCAAGGCATGATTCACTTTTATGAAGAGGTTTTTGTTCCAGTGCTGCCAAGTCTTAAAGAGTTTTAATTAAAGACTCCTTGGGGAGTTCTTCCTTGAACTGCTGGATTCAACAGTCCTTAGTAAATAACCTGCTAGGATTATTTCCGCTGGGGATAATTTATCTTTAATTCAAATGCCATAATTGCATTTTATATGTATCCTGTAACATCAGAATAATCTAATTAAGTAAATATAAATCATATATATTAAAATGAAACTAGTACATTGTTAAATATATGAAACCTTTAAACCTTCAGGTCTTTATGCTGACCCAAAACTATAAAAATCCTCAAACAGAGTATCAGCACTGCTTTGGAAATAATAGGTATCCTTACAATTGTCTGTTTAATGCTGAGTAATAGTGCTCTCTTTAGGGTATGAAGTTAACTGACAAAAAATACACAGAGCCATTACATTTCTGGATGGTTCCAGAAGTATTTTTCCATGGGATTCTGCTAGCCTTTTTAGGATTAGCAACTTGCCTGATCAAAAGTAGCTCCAGGGGAACAAATTAGGGAAAACCAGCTGGAGGAGGGGCTGCAGAGGGCTTTATCTGAATGAATCTGGACTGTCAGCAGTAGTTAGACTTTATTTACATTTTATATAGTTGTGAATGCCCTGGGAAAACCATGGTCTCCCAACCATCCTTTGGTACCAACATTGTTTCCTTTGGGTTCACAGGAAAAGTAGGATTGAATTTCTGGACAAAACATTTTTCTTATATGCTATTAATGAACTAAATTATATGTCTATATTTTTTTTTTTTTGACTGGCAGAGTGGACAGTGAGAGACAGAGAGACAGAGAGAAAGGTCTTCCTTCCGTTGGTTCACACCCCCCCCCAACAATGGCCGCTGTGGCCAGCGCACTGCACTGATTTGAAGCCTGGAGCCAGGAGCTTCCTCCTGGTCTCCCATGCGGGTGCAGGGCCCAAGGACTTGGGCCATCCTCCATTGCACTCCTGGGTCACAGCAGAGAACTGGAAAGGAAGAGGAGCAACCGGGACAGAATCTGGCACTCCGACCGGGACTAGAACCCAGGGTACAGGCGCTGCAGGTGGAGGATTAGCCTATTGAACCGTGATGCCGGCCTTTATGTTTATATTTCATGGAAGAGATCAAGCTATCAGTCACTGCTTAGTAAGAATGATAGAAATCATCTGGTTCTTCCTACCTCTTCTTGAAATCTTGCTGGTTTGTACTTTTCCAGTTCTTAAAACATTATTTATTTATTTATTTTTTTTTTGACAGGCAGAGTGGACAGTGAGAGAGAGAGACAGAGAGAGAAAGGTCTTCCTTTGCCATTGGTTCACCCTCCAATGGCCGCCGCTGCAGCCGGCGCACTGCGCTGATCCGATGGCAGGAGCCAGGAGCCAGGTGCTTTTCCTGGTCTCCCATGGGGTGCAGGGCCCAAGCACCTGGGCCATCCTCCACTGCACTCCCTGGCCATAGCAGAGAGCTGGCCTGGAAGAGGGGCAACCGGGACAGAATCCGGCGCCCTGACCAGGACTAGAACCCGGTGTGCCGGCGCCGCAAGGTGGAGGATTAGCCTATTGAGCCACGGCGCCGGCCTCTTAAAACATTATTGCCTCTGATTTTCATTTGGCTAATTCCAGTTCAGCCTTCACTTTGCAGATTATATATTATTTCCTCGTAGCAGGTTTTGTTTTCCACTCTTCTTCCATATTAACTAGTTATCCCCTTTCTTGGGACCTTACTTTTTTTCCTTTAACACCCGCTAATTATACATTTAATTATGGGCTGGTACATTTAATGTGTGTCTCTCCTACTCCTCTGTAAACTTCCACGGGGTCAGGAGCCACGTTGCTCATGTTCACCTGTGTGTCCTCAGTGCTCAGCCTGGTCCTGGCGCGGCGTAGGTATTTAACAGATTATCAGTAGTGAAGATTTCAAATTGCCTTCCTGGGCTGAAAGCACAGCAAACTAGCCCTGTAGAGCAGCAGCAGGAGCCATCAGACATCAAAATACCCATTTTACAGAAGGATCTAGAACTTGGAAAGAAGAACCGCGGCTATTTCACACTCTTGCTCAGGTAGTGACTATTAATCTTTGCAACTGAAAATATTCATATATTCTTTGGCCCCTATAGTTGATCAATGCTTAGCCATTGTAATGGATCTGAACTACAGTCTACATTCATTGTTTTTACCCAAAGATCAACTTAAAATACAGACACAAAGAAAATGATGATGAGGTTTTTTTTTTTCTTTTACATTCTGCAGTATCTTTGTGAGTGTCTCCCTCTCAGGGATGAAAAAAGAATTTCTCCTTTAAAAACTTTCTGCCAAACCACGGATGAAACTCCTGAAGACAGAAACAGAAAAAGCACTTCCCATTCCCCTATCAATGACATAAGGATGCCAGCAATCATGGCAGTTTTCACATCAATAGTTCCAAAGGCTCCCAACACAAGTTCCTAAGCCACTTCCCTACCTGTTGGAATAAGTGTGGCTTCAAATTTCCCCCATCTTGGCAATTCTGAGAAAAATGATGTAGACTCGATGTCTATGGCTATATTCAGACGATTCCTATTCAGAACTGAGAACACAGAACAGGCCCATTTCCGTAACGGTGACACCACTGGGAGAACAAATTGGCTTCAAGAAGTGGCAACAACAACAAAAACCCAGCAAGACACTTCAAGGTAATCAATTGAGTTGTATCACTTTTTGCTGTGACTCTGAAGAAAGCTAATTTAGCATCTTGCTGCCTGGAACTGGTACCCACAAGCATCAAATAAACTACCCCACTAGCTGTAAACTGCCCTTGACAGTCCAAAGGGCACCCTCAGCTGCAAGCCATTCATGAAGGTCTAATTTCACAAGGCCAGACAGCCAGGGAAAGTGGTCCTCCGAGCAAACTCTTTCTAGAAAAAAAATCCCATTTCCTTCTCCCCCATCTGTCAGTTTACCTCAACAGAGCTATTTTGGATTGCTTCTCCTTATTTCTTTCTATGACTATTATCACACTTGGGGGAAATTTTTTTAGTTATTAATTTTGGAACAAGTAGAGTTAATAAATTCTAACCTGGAGGAGCCAGACAGTCCAGGGTTCAAAAACTGAGCTTCTTATAGTCATAGAAGCTTCAGCTAGTTGCTTACCCATGTTAACAAAAGGAGGGTGGTGATAATAATGCTCACATCTCAGATTTTTGATGACCATTGAAAATACCTAGCACAAGGTCAGGCCTACAGTTTGAATTTAATAAATCTCCTTCCTTTTCTCTTTTTTGAAATTCTGTTCTTCCCTTCTCTCTGGCACTTCCCAAGGCCAAGCCTAGTACTAAGCCGAGCCTTAAGGCCCCTGTGACATAACGTTTGGATCGCCACTTTTGCCTCTACAAACCAGGGTTATTGGTATCTGCTCTCATCCCTTCCAAAGTGGGCTCTAAGAATCAAATGAGGTATGCTACATGCAGAAAGTCACAGCCATGGGAAGTATTATCATGAGATTAATGGAAACGTGAAGATTTCTTGAGAGACTGTCTTCAATATTTACATGAAACCAATGGTTGTCATGGATCTTAACCCTTGACATGGGCCTCCTGCACACCAAGAAGCTCTGTTCTTTGGCTGACTGGCACCTGACACTGCCTCATTAGGTGTTCAGTCTGTTGGCTCAACACTCAGTTCATGTTGGGATGCAAATGTTCCTAGGGAAAAGGAAGTGTTAACATATATCTCATCTCTTATGTACACTTGTAGCTTTTCTTCATTTTTCACAATCTGCTGTGAGCAGCTTCTACAACAGAGGGCCTAGAAACAACAGAGGCTTTGATTTTGAGAAGAGGGATCTAAAAGGAAGACAAAAAGTGGAGAAGGATGAGAAAGAGAGAGAAGGTCTCAAAAAACAAGCTACCTGCATCAATCATGCTACAGAATCAATGCACCATGACCTTGCCCAGTTCTTTGGTAAATCAAGCTTGTCTGTGCCTTACATGCCAACTGTTAGATTTTCACACTTTCTAAAAATCACTTTTGAAGACATAAAGACATTTGCACAAGTGAAAGTCATTCACAAATTCTCCTCTTGAATGTGTATGACTGCCATCTTGGTAGTCATAAACAGCTACTGTTTATGGAGTACTTACCATGTGGTAGGCACTGTGCTAAGCACTTTACATGATTATTTTAATTCCCCCAAGTCTTTGTGAGTTGGGTTTTATTATTTCAATTTACAGGTGAGGACTGCTAGAGAGTCCATAGCTGGGAAGTGGCAGAATCAGTGAATTGGCAATGGATCCATCTGGTCTTATTCCAGATCCCAGTGTTATGCCTCCCTTGGGTAAGCAGTTGAACTCAACAGACCTGAGCACAGTTATACTGCTACTGGAACATACAGTATGATTTCAGAAGATCATTTATGTTCCTCCAAGGTGAGTCTTGGAAAATTGTGAATGGGCATGGGGAAACTTTAAGAGGTTATGAGGGCATTATTTTAATGTTAAGAATATATGAGAGGGGCCGGCGCTATGGCGTAGCAGGTAAAGCTGCTGCCTGCAGTGCTGGCATCCCATAGGGGCACCAGTTCAAGTCCCAGCTGCTCCACTTCTGATCCAGCGCTCTGCTGTGGCCTGGGAAAGCAGTAGAAGATGGCCCAAGTCCTTGGGCCCCCGCACCCACATGGGAGACCTGGAAGAAGCTCCTGGCTCCTGGCTTCGGATTGGCGTGGCTCAGGCTGTTGAGACCAACTGGGGAGTGAATCAGTAGATGAAAGACCTCTTTCCCTGCCTATCCTTCTCTCTCTGTGTAACTCTGACTTTCGAATAAATAAATCTTTATATATAAAACAGAATATATGGGAAGCTTTTCCATCTTGTGTCTCTTCCTTTTGATCATCTTCATTCTCGTTTTATGCTATTATAAAATTCATGACTATAAAGTCTGATGGGAAAGGATGTTGTAGAGACATTGGGAAAGGTCAAGGGTTAAAATCCATGACAACCATTGGTTTCATGTAAATATCAAAGACAGTCTCTCAAGAAATCTTCACGTTTCCATTAATCTCATGATAATACTTCCGACGGCTGTGAGTTTCTGCATGTCGCATACCTCATTTGATTCTTAGAGCCCACTTTGGAAGGGATGAGAGCAGATACCAATAACCCTGCTTGGTAGAGAAAAAAGTGGCGATCCAAAAGTTATGGCACAGCAGAAACAGAACCCCAGACTGGTATCTAAGTCCTGAACCTCAGCCAATCACAACTCTCATCAGAGCAAGGGTCTGCTCTTTGTGGCAGCCCATCACTATCTTGGTGAAAACGGTCTTAGTGAACTGAGTTTTCACAGGAGACCCAAGGCTCAGCAGTCACACATTTTTGTTTACTGTGTCTTAGGACTCTTTTATGTGTCAAACTAAAGGACGTGGTTGCCTGAAGAATGTTGGTTAAGTGGTGCTGACAGACTACTTGCCATTTGCTCTTGAAATTCACTAGCATCAAGCTCATGTCCCTAACTTGTTTCTTTCTGTGGGGAAGGCAGAGGATGACTCCTGAATTCAAGATAATGCAAGAATGGCAGACATGAAAGCGCAGTGATTAGCATATCACACAGGAACTCTGGCACAAGCCTGCAGCTTACAAGTCCCCAGAGAACAGGGAAAGGGCAGAAACACTCCTGCAGAAATCCCTCATCGGAACAGAGGGGCTAAGTAACCACATTTTATTTTCTTAAATTCTTACAAATTACTCATGACTGTAGCAACTTAAAAAAGATGAATTTATTTATTTGAAAGGCAGAGTGACATAGAGAGAGAAAGAGAGAGAGAAAAAATCTTTCCTATACTGGTTCACACTCAACTGCCAATAACAGCTCATGTGGGGCCTGGCTGAAGCCAGAAGTCCAGATCTCCACCAAGATCTGCCATGCAGGTGGGAGAGACTCAGTATTTGAGCCATCATCTGCCTTTCAGGTGCATTAGCAGAAAGATGGATTGGAAGTGGAGTAGCCTGGACTGAAACCAGGCAGTTCTGATCTGGGACACACATGTCCCAACTGACAGCTTAGCCCACTGTGCCACAATGCCCTTCCTATGCTACAGCAACGTTTAAAGAAAGTCTGTTTGCATTGTCTTCAATGACATTATTAGGACAGTTAATAGGGAAAAAAGGCTTTCCAAAAACAAACAAAAGAAATAGCAATAAAATGGACTTTGAAGCTTTTGTCCGTTAGACAGCCAGTGCCAACTTGGCAACCATTTAGGTTTCTGGTGGTGATCATGTTATCCTGTCATTGCTTTCCCAAATTCCAAGTCCTTATGGCTGTAGCTTCAACTAGAAGGCACATCTCACTCTTTGTCCAATATAAAGAGCCCAAGACGGTGGTCTGCCTATTTTTTTTTTTTTTTTTTTTTTTGACAGGCAGAGTGGACAGTGAGAGAGAGAGAGACAGAGAGAAGGGTCTTCCTTTGCCGTTGATTCACCGCTGATCTGATGGCAGGAGCCAGGTGCCTCTCCTGGTCTCCCATGGGGTGCAGGGCCCAAGCACTTGGGCCATCCTCCACTGCACTCCCTGGCCACAGCAGAGAGCTGGCCTGGAAGAGGGGCAACTGGGACAGAATCCGGTGCCCCGACCGGGACTAGAACCTGGTGTGCCAGCGCCGCAAGGCAGAGGATTAGCCTAGTGAGCCGCGGCGCCAGCCCCAATATAAAGAGCCCGAGACAGTGGTCTGCCTTAACACAGATTTCTTTGAATCTCTTGGGACTACAGCATGGATACAAGAATGGCCAAGACATGAATTCAAGTATTTTTTTTAAAATACTAGGTTTGAATTCACTGATGAAACTAAAAGTTAGCCATCTGAACATCAAATTATATATTTTCCTCAATATTTTCTATCTTCTCAAAGTAATTTTCCATAGTAACCAATAATGAGAGGGAGAGAAGGAAATTGAATATATTTCTATATTTCTAAATGATATTCTAAAGATGAGCTTTGATGTGTAATAGGTATTCCATGATCTACGAGGATAGAGGTATGTCAAGGGGCTGAGGTATTCTGTGGTGAAATAAGACTGAGAAAAAGACTTAACAAAGTTCAAGGTTTTCAGTATTTCCTAGTGCCTTTCATATGCTAATGAATGGCCAATGTTTAGGAGGGAAACAGAATATGCAGTTTTCCTTAAAATTATTTAAGCATGAAAGCATTATTTTGCTAGGCAATTAGAGGGACCAGGGATTCATGGGAACACTTTGAGCCTGAGTCTGGGGGTCACACAGAACTGAATTTCCCTTAAAACTCAGAAGACCTGTGGGACCTTGAGAGTGTTACTAACACATTCTACACCTCATTGTTTGTTTCGCTTTCACCCTCACGAGGTCAACAAAAGGTCATTAAATGAAAAAACCCTGGGGGAATGTGCATTGTATCCTTGACATTGCATGCATCTTCTCATATCCCAAAATTCACAAATATGGCCCATAGACGGTCTAGGAGGAAAAACCAGACATAGAAGCTAAAACCTCACTGTTGTCTTGCCACCTGTTACCTTACTTCACAGAAGGTGTGTGGTTGTCCTGCCTTGTCTATGATCACCTTTCTCTCAACAGTCTCTGCTTGTTGAAGTTTAATTTTGAGAAATTCCCAAATCTTATTTTTTTTTAACCTCTGGAAACAAGTGTATGGTAAACTATTGTGAACTTGCTCATAAAAATTGATCTTAGCATGTTAAATTCCACACTTTTCACTATTTCTCTTATTGGTCATTTTGTTTCTTGTCAGTGGTACTTTCTAAATCAGTGTTTCTAGTAGAAATATGTGAGCCACAGCTGGGGACCACACATTCAGTGTTTTATATTACACATATGATTTTTTCTAGAATCCACATAACAAAAGGTTTTTTAAAAATATAAGGTGAAGTTAATTTTCACAATACAGTTTATTTAATCAAATATTAGTATTTAAATATGCCATCAATATAAAAACACTGAAGATACTTTTCACATTTGTTCACACCTGTATTTGAAAACCTCTGTGCATTTTACACTGCAGCACATGTCAATCGCATTAATCACAGGTAAGCACTGTGGCCAGTGGCTATCTTGTTGGATAGCACCGGTCTAAATCAGCAGTCAGCTTTCCTCTGGAGGTCATTCTCCTGCGCAGATACAACATGCTTATCATGTCGGAGTCACTGCCTTTGCAAAGGAAAGGAATGACAAAAACCACTGGTGATGTGCATACTGGGTGATCCACAGGCTCACGCAAGAGCTAATTTTGACAGTGAAGTAATTTAACCCTACAAGGAGTTCTGCTGTATCTGGAATCAAATTACTACCAGTCAAGAGGCACCCCAGCCCCTCTTAGGAGTAGCAGCCCAAACTACAGAAATCAAAGGTTAGTATAATGGTTTTCCTAGAAGAAATAGCAGTAGTGGTGATTTCAAAGTTTTAAAAAATTAAATTCTACACATTTTACTATGAGAAGTTCAATTTTCCTGGAAAAGCTATTTATGCATCTGCACACAAACATACATGCGCTTTTATGTCCAAATAAACACATATACACACCAACGTGTGAATCAGTGGCATTAATTCCATTTATTTTTAAAAAGCCAGTTGATTGGTGAATTATTTCCTTCTTTCTTCCTCAATAATAGGTACGATAGAAAAGCAGAAAATCAGCTCTACTTCACGAATCAGCATCCTATTCGAACATCTTTGAGGGAAAGAAATTCATAGCCTATTCTTGCAAAACATGATAGCTCTTATGAGCTGACCACACACTAGCTGCCAGGTAGTGGTCTGAGAGCTGTGTGTGTATCATCATACCTCTTACCTCACAGCACTCTCACGATGAGGGTGGGCGAAGAGGCAACCGAAACAGAGTCCATCGCAGAAACTTAACGAGCGTCACTCGAGCCACAAGTGGAAGCCTGGATTTGAACTCGGGGATCTGCTCGATTGTGGAGCTAAACTACCAGCTTTGAAGACTGGATATTCTGAGCACTCTCAGGATGCTGATCTGTTAGTTACCCAAATGAAGCACTTCCAAGCACTTCACATATTTCTGATGATTTTAAATATCTTTGCAAAACTTAGTAAAAGTCTTGTAAATACATAGTTTTAAACTGAACATGGCTTCATTTTACTTTATGCCAGGAAAAAGCATGGCTTCATGTCTTATCTCTGACAAACACCAGAATCTGCAGCACAGGGCTCCTCTTCTCTGCATCAGCCCCTCCAGTGCCAATACCCAGCTCTAAGCTGAGATGTTGTGCTTTTGGGGCTCTTGACAGATGACAAATACCTTTTCACTTAGAATTGTGTGTAACCATGTTTGGACTTGTTTCTGCATGTAATTTTCACTAGTTCTTTTTATTTCTCTCTTGTCCAAGTTGGAACTTACAAGCGATAAAACTATTTTAATTGTATCTAAATATTTGTTTTGGTAGTATGACAGAGTTTCAGTTATTAATCATCATACATAAACCAGCTGAATCAACTAGACAAGTAAACACTCCATGAATTTCACATTTATCCATTTGAGAGTCCGTATCAGGAAAGTCTCTTTTAGAATCCCAGAATACGCAACGTAAGCTTAGAACTGGTCTTTATTTTCATACTCCTATTCTTCTTCTTATTTTTAAAACATTTACTTGGCAAATAAAAATTATATATATTGATGGTATACAACATGATATCCTGACAAGCTAATTAACATGTGCATCTCCTCACACACTTTTTTGTACTATAGTAAGAACAATTAACATCTACTCTCAGCAATGTTCAGTATACATTAACTATAGTCACCATTGTGTACAACAGATTTCTAGAAAGTATTCCTTTCACCTAACTGAAATTCTGCATATTTTTACAAACACCTCCCTGATCTACCAGTCACCTCCCCTTACCCTACCTACAGACCCTGATAACCGGCCTTTTATTTGTTTCTAAGAGTTCGATTTTTATAGAATCTATTTGTGAGATCTGTACACACCCTCTCCTTCTCTAGCTTATCCTTCCTAGAATTCAACCAGAGGAATAATGTTAGCAACAGGGTCACAAAACAACAAATATCAAATCATACAGTATAGAATCTGGGGTTTCCTATTTCTAGCAGATCATATGTGCTCAATGTACATTTGCCGCATGAATGCTTGAATTGTTTATACACACATAGGGACACTGAACTATCCTTTGACCTTTGTTGGGCTTGGTGTTATGTTTCATTAATGCATGCTTGATATACGGAGAAATATTAAGACACACACCCTGGGTCATTTGGAGTCTTAGTAAACCTCATAATGCCAGTTCACTAAGCTTGCAAGCATATAATAATCATGTAGACTATATACACAATTTCTAGTGAGGAGGCTGAGAGCCTGAGTTCAGTAATTTAGCCAATGCTGTATAATTAGCTAAGGGTGGACATCTAGTTCAGGTGACTGAACCATGCAAATCCCAGTATAGTTCCCATCATAATTACCATATGAATGCAATCTAAAGAAATGTTGTATGCTGGGACTTCATTTATGATAATAAAGGAAATTTACATTAAAATTAAGACATCACATTTTGAATGGTGAATTATTCAATAAGAGGTAAATAAATGAAACCTGAAATTGGATATGAACAATATGCCTTCATACAGTATGCAAAATGGCTTATGGGGAGGATTTTTCCCTCAGGTATAATAATAAAAATACTTCTACTTAGCTCTTCTTTGGCAATGACCATAAACAAAGGAAAACTAAAAGATATACTGGCCCCCGTGTTCCCCTATTCCTTTGGCTCACTGTCACAACAGTGCGGGATGAGTGAAGATGCTTGCAAAGTGGCCCAAGATCAGTCAGCGATTCCATTTTTAGCACAAACTGCATGATATCTCACGTGGTTTAGGATGAAAGCTTTCTAGAAGTACAGCAAATTCTTGTCTGAGAATGGAAGCGATATTGGTAGAAGAGGCCAGAGCTTAGACTCAGTGTTCAATTCTTCCTTCAGCCGTCTCCAGGCTCTTCCTCGGTGACTTAGATCATTCATAGGACGCCAAGATTCATGAAGTTTCTGATGCAAAAGCAGATAATCCAGGGCCGGTACAATGGCAGAGTAGTTAAAGCACTATGGGCGCCGGTTTGAGCCCCAGCTGCTCCTCTTCTGACCCAGGTCCCTGCTAATGTTGCTGGGAAAGCAGTAGAAGATGGCCCAAGCCCCTGGGCCCCTGCACCTGTGTAAGAGACCTGGAAGAAGCTCCTGGTTTCAGATTGGCCCAGCTCCAGCCATTGCGGCCATTTGGGGAGTGAACCAGTGGATGGAAGATGGATCTGTCTCTCTCTGTCTCTTTCTCTGTCTCTCTCTCTCTCTGTAACTCTGCCTTTCAAATAAATAAATAAATCTTTGAAAAACAAAAGCAGATAATCCAGCAACCTCATTATGATATTCTCAAAAAGAAACACAGCTGTATTCTCTTTCTTTCACACCCACCTTCCTTCTCAGTCTTGTCTCTGACAATTGAACTAGAAACAAGCAATTAAAAATCACAGATATTTATTTTAAACATTTAAAAATGATTGTCTTTTATAAAGATATTTTCCTGGTGCCCTTGTGTATTACGTTATGAAATTTCTACAATATTGATATGAATTGGGATTACTTTTGTATTCCATGAAAAGGATGCCAATTTATTTTTGACTCATTTCAATTGTATCTAATTTGCAAAATTCACTGTATCTGAAAAATACATACAGCCTAACCCCTTGCTTCCCAAATTGTGGCCCACGGCCCAGCCACACCAGCAACATCTTGGGTCTTTTAAAGACACAGAATCTCAGGTTTCCTCCTCTATTTGCTCCATCAGAATCTGAATTTTACAGGATCCTCAAGATCCTTGTTCTGATGGGACAAGGACATTTAGTTCTTTGCTTGGAAGCTGATAAACTTCCCCAAGGGACCCCTTTACCCCAGCTCGGTCCCACGCCCTGTATTCTTCTCCACCTCACCCTCTGCATTCTTTTCCAACTAACTGGCCAGAGGAAGGCTGAAAAGAGAGAAAGGCTGAGAAGCTCACTAACAAGCCTGTAGGAACTAGCTCGGCTCCCCACCACTGCCCTCCCTTCCCGACCCTTAGCCCACCCTGAGGTATGTAAGACCCAGCCTAAGGGAGTCTGTGTTGGCTCTGTGGGCACGGTGGCAGTTAGTCACCTCTGGGAATTTATTTTTCTTCCTAAATAAGTTTGTTTTGGCTGTGAGTTCATATCCTGTCTCCTTTCTGTTTTGCCCATCTTTCCTTACAGATACACAAGCACACTCAGGTTTGAGAGGATTGGTCTGAGCCAGAGAACGTAGTGTTTATGTACTCTCATGTTCCCTATAGCAGTTGTACAGGCTTCTCTTCAGTTGCTGATGTGGGTCCTGTGGTGGGTCATCATTCAAATACAACAAAATGAGTTGGGGAAAACTCATTTAAGTTAAAACTCATCAAAGTTAAAATAAAACAGAAAAAGTCCTTAACACTTTTACCAGTTTCTAAATTACGTGACTCACGTAGAAACTTTGTACTTTTCCAAATATCATTAATTGAATTAACTGTCCAGTAATACATTTACATTATATATCATTTCATGTCATGAAACCCCTCGAATACGCTGATGCAGTTCAACACTCCCTTTTGCTCCCTCATATTTTGGAGAGCCAAAAGATTGGATTTTGAAAGCTTCAAGAAATAGGGCTCACAGTTATCACACATACAAAATTTGTCCAGATAGCATTAGAAATAAATGATCACATTTGGACAAGTGTAGAAACTGAACTTAAGTTACTCAACTTAAGTACTCAAAGCCAGATCAATAGCTCTTACGAATTTCTGATGAGTGTTAGAGTGGTAGCATCCAAAAGAGGATTTAATACTACATTCTGGTAATATTAAATCAAACATATAAATCAAACAATAAAGGCAAAGGGACAAATAAAGTGGAAAGAAAATAAAGGCAAAAACTGCTTTATAGTCATGGTGAAAAAAAACTTTGAAAAAACAATATGTTTATTGTATAAAGATTTATATTGTCTATGCATTTGCTATTGTTTTTAAAAAGGTAGAAAGGTTTAGGAAAAGCCCAAACAACTTTTCTAAAATAATTTATGGAAGAGAGAATCTGATTTGAGTACAGGAATGGATAGCCAGAACTAAAGGTAGGAGACGAAAACTCTAATATAGAAAAAAAGTTTATTCACTGGCTTTGCTAACAATGATTTTTGGTGGATTGGAAAATAAATCTGGGTAAAATATAAGAATAAAGTCATACTTAAATGGAATATGGGCCAAATAAGAGGGAGAATTCTATTTCTGTATATCAGACCAACTTTCCTATTATAGTCACTTATTTCTCAGTGACATACTATTCATCTTGGAGAGAAACACAGTGTGGATGGCTCACTATTACCCATTCTATTCCTGGGAAAACAGGTTCTATAGATCAGAAGGTCTAACTCCATAAATAAAGGCATGATGGCATTGCTATTACCAGGTCGTCATTTATTAAGGTGCTGTCATTGAAATGGAAAACCTAGATGACCTACACTTTGATAAGGATGTAGAAAACTGGAACACTACTTTGGGGGCTATAACAATGATGCAAACAGTTTGGCAGCATCTAAATACACACAAACAACTCACAACCCCAAAACTCTACTTCTTGGGATATACTCAACTTGCGTGAATGCACAGGTGCATGGTATATGTACATCTGTGTACTGAGTGACAGATTCTAGAATGTTCATAGCAGCTCTATTCATAAAAGCTTCAAACTAGAACACCCAAATATTATCAGCAGCAGAATGAGTGAGTAAATTGTATATTCATTCAATGCAATACTGTCACAACAGGAATGACCTACAACTGTGCAAAACAATATGGATTATTCTCACAAACACAATATTGATTAAAAGATGCCCAAAGGGTTTATACTGTATTATTTATTTTCTACAAAGTTCAAAAACAGGCAAATGAAATTCTGTTCTTGTAAGTCAGGATAGTAGTTATCTTCTGGTGCATACTGACTAGCACGCAGCATGAAGAGGTGTCCTTGTATACTGACACTGTTTTATTTCTTGATCTGCGTGCTGGTTGCATATACAAATACATATGAATACTGCAAGCAGGTGGGCCTAACAGTTAAGATGCTGGTTAAGGGGCTGATGCTGTGGTACAGCGGGTTAAGCCACTGCTTATTAGGCCAGCATCCCATACTAGAGTACTGGTTAGAGTTACAGCTACTGCACTTCCACAGCTCATTCAACACCTAATATATCAATGAGCTTCCTGCTAATGCACCTTGGAAGGCAACAGAAGGTGACCCAAATACTTGAGTCCCTGGCACCCATGAAGGAGACCTGCATGAACTTCTGGGCTCCTGGCTTCAGACTGGCCTGCCATGGCCATGACAGACATTTAGAGAGTAAAGCAGTAGGTGGAAGAGTCTCTGTCTCTTTCTCTGTTATAAACAAACAAATAAATTTTTTTTTATTTTTATTTTATTTATTTATTTTTTATTTTTTGACAGGAAGAGGGGAGAGTGAGAGAGAGAGACAGAGAGAAAGGTCTTCCTTTGCCATTGGTTCACCCTCCAATGGCTGCTGCGGCCGGTGCGCTGCAGCCGGCGCACCGCGCTGATCCAATGGCAGGAGCCAGGTGCTTCTCCTGGTCTCCCATGGGGTGCAGGGCCCAAGCACTTGGGCCATCTTCCACTGCACTCCTGGGCCACAGCAGAGAGCTGGCCTGGAAGAGGGGCAACCGGGACAGAATCCGGTGCCCCAACCGGGACTAGAACCTGGTGTGCCGGTGCCGCAAGGCGGAGGATTAGCCTAGTGAGCTGCGGCGCCGGTCACAAATAAATTTTTAAAAAGATAATGGTTAAGAAACCCGTGTCCCACAACCCTGCCTCTGGCTCCTGATTTCAGCTTCCTGTCAATGCAGAGCCGGGGAGGCAGCAGGTGATGGTTCAAATAACTGGTGTCTGCCACTCATGTGGGAGACTTGGACTGAGTTCCCAGCCCCCAGATGCAGCTCAGCCCAGCACTTCAGTCCTGCTGTGGTTGGCATTTGGGGAGGGAACCATGGGATAGAAGGTTTATCTCGCTCTTTCAAATAAAAGCACTGGCTGTACTTTTCTCCTCACTTAGTGGCACATCCACACCCATAATCTCATGTTGTATTCTCATAGGTGCTAAGAGAATTATTAATTATGAATAATTTAACAAAGAAAGAGTCCTTTCCCTTTTATCAACACTGGGAAGGTGAGATACTTTTTTATTGAAGCCAAAAACAGCTAAAACAAATATTAAACTTTTTTTCTTGAGAGACAAAATTCACAAAACTTTTATTACAGTATATTGTTATAATTGTTCTATTTCATTGCTAGGTGCTATTCATCTCTTTTTAAGACTATTACTAATTTCTGTATGGATTTTACTTGTGAGGCAAAAAGACACAGGCCAACCCCAAATGGCCACTATCCACCGGTTCACTTTCTGAACGCCCCCAACAGCTGCGCTGGGTATAAGTTGGGATCTGGGAACTCAATCCAGGTCTCAGGAACCCAGCGACTTGTGCCATCACCAGTGTCTCCCGTGGTCTGCATTAGCTGGAACCCAGGGCTGCAGCCAGGTGTTGCACCTGACTCCGCAGAGGGATGTGAGTGAGCATCATCGTACCTGGCGTCCTAACTTGTAGGCCAAATGCCTGCCCCTATTGGCTGATTTTTAAAAACACTAACCCTTTTGTTTAGCAGTGATTGTACATATTTATAGTGGACTGTGTGACATTTCAATACAGGCATATAACATGTACTGGTCAAGTCACAGTGTTCGTGCTCCCCTCCGTCATCCCATAAGGTGGCACAGGGAACACAACCATGGAGTTCCTGCATCACCTTCGCCCATGGCATTTTGAACTTTCTAACAAAGGGCTCAGCAAAGCTGTGGTGGGAAAATACCTGGTCATCTCCTAGCAGCCAGTAAGGCATGAAATAAAACAGCTATTTGTGCAATGAAATGCGTTCAGATTTTTCATTCCTGTGTCATCAGGGCGATGACAGCTCATGGAAGTCACGCAGGAATGTTTTTGTCAAGCACAACCTACAGATGGAAGATGGCTCTTGCTCTTTGTTAGGTTTTTTCCTTCCCTAAAATGACCACCCTTTCACCAGAGAATTCTCCAGAGAATGTACTTACGTCATCAAATTAATGTGATTCTTAAACAGGACGTAAATCTTCGCTGCGGATGAGAGCATGAATCAGACACAGCTAATTCTTCACTCTCTGTGTAAACTCTGCCACTAGGCGAAAAGAAAAACTCCTGAAAACTAGGATATTTTACACAGTTAAACCTCTTCTCCCAGCCAGACTGCTTTGTTACCCAATATAAATAAATTCTGCTGTTACATTCCTTTATCCATAGCAACTTTCAGTGGATAATCCACAAATCAATTAAAGACAGGTCAACTGCCAAAAGGGATCAAGTGACAAGCATTAGAAGCATAATATTTACAGGCACCATCCTAAAAAGTTATGTGTCAGAGGAAAGTGTAGGCCAGCTAGCTTTCCATCGTGTGTGAGATTGAAAATTTGTATGATTGCTTTTGAAAATCAAAAATGTGTCACATAATTACTCCTCCTTCATGACATCTGTGCCTTGTAAGCAGGCGGGGACAGATGGGCACCACCACAGAGCACCCTACTGCTATGGATTGGTGCCTTCCACTGACTTTTCCCTTCGATACCGTGTACATGTAGCTTTCCGAGGATTCCTGAAATCGCCTAAGAGAAAGCAGGAGGGGATCTTCAAAAAGTTCATGGAAAATGCACCTAGATGAACAGTGATGCATGGATTTCAACATTTTCTGAACCAGAACAAGCTTGCCTTTTATTCCATTTTCACGTGACCTTTCGGAAGGATCCTCATAGGTTGTGAACCACTCCTCCTCCTCTCCGGCTCCTCCTCCTTCCTGCTCTGCCCCCTCCTCTCCCTCCTCCTACTTGCATGTTTACAATAAAGGAGCAGCAAAGGCAGATTCACAGAAGAGAGCACAGTATGATCTGATGGGAAATAAACTCAGCAAGGAGGTCCAGGTCAAGTGGGCTCCCGTGACTTGGTGGAGTTCTGAGCTACGGCGTGTCCACCTGGAAGGGCATGTGTTCTGTGGCTGCCTGGACGTGCAAAACACTGCCCTTTGCTTTAGCAAGCTGCCCTGACTTCTGCAAGCAGAACACCGCCCCCTGCCCCATCCCAGTCCTGATTTATTTTATTTGCAGTTAATTAATTTATTTTCTACCTTCTTCTCCTAGAATGTGAACTTGATGAGAGCAGAGACCCTCCGTCTGCTTCGTTCTATTTCTCAGGAGTATTCATTTATTAAGGTAGTTGTTAGGTCCTGTGACTATTTTTTTTTTATTTGACAGATAGAGCCAGACAGTGAGAGAGACAGAGGGAAAGGTCTTCTTTCCGTTGGTTCACCCCTCAAATAGCCACTGCAGCCGGCACTGCGCCAATCCAAAGCCAGGAGCCAGGTGCTTCCTCCAGGTCTCCCATGCGGGTGCAGGGCTCAAGCACTTGGGCCATCCTCCACTGCACTCCAGGGCCACAGCAGAGAGCTGGACTGGAAAAGGGGCAACTGGGACAGAATCCGGCGCCCCGACCGGGACTAGAATCCACACTGCAGGCAGAGGATTAACCAAGTGGGCCATAGCGCTGGCCCCAGGTCCCGTGACTACTAAAGATTAAAGTATAGAAGTTTACAATTAAAGAAGTTACACTGAAGCAATGCTAATAAATGTTTGAGTTGCCCCTCTTCCAGGCCAGCCCTCTGCTGTGGCCAGGGAGTGCAGTGGAGGATGGCCCAGGTGCTTGGGTCCTGCACCCCATGGGAGACCAGGAAAAGCACCTGGCTCCTGGCTCCTGCCATCGGATCAGCGCGGTGCGCCGGCCGCGGCGGCCATTGGAGGGTGAACCAACGGCAAAGGAAGACCTTTCTCTCTGTCTCTCTCTCTCACTGTCCACTCTGCCTGTCAAAAAAAAAAAAAATAATAAATAAATAAATAAATAAATGTTTGAAACTCTGCCGAATGATCTGACTACATGTTATAATAACCCATGTTGTTGAGATCATTTACATCTTATTGGCCTGTGGGATAGGAATAGCTTGCTACTAGGTATCTCTTGCCAGCTCTACACTAGTGACCTGTGCAACTTACAATTGACCAGTGAGAGAATTTTTGGCACGGAAATTAGCAAATACTAGGAACATAACCTCCCCTCCCCAGCACCCCCAAAGAGAGCTGGCTGCTAACATTTCCTAGCATGTCAGTGACCAGGGCTATCATAAGCAGTTAACAAATATTCTCTGAGTGAATGAACTGATCTTTTGTATTGTGACCACAGCTGAGTGTTTTATTCATGGTCATAATAGATTTTACTTTGGCAGAGTTCATTCCTTTAGTCCAGCACAAACCTTAAGATTTTAGGTTCACGCCAAAGCTTTCTTTTCTGTAATGTGGCTTACATATTTGTCTGTCTTGAAATGGCTATCTTTTCTATTTGGTTAACTTATCATAACAGTAACACATATTTACTCTTCTATAAATCCATGTTTTCTCTTAAACATTTCAGTTGTTCCCTTCCCAATCAAATCCCACTATCAAGTATGCCATGATATCGTCTGACACGTTTTAAAGGAGCACATGGTACCCTCCCTGGCCAGTGGGATTTTTTTTTTTTTTTTTTTTTTTTTTTTGCTTGTTTGTTAAGATTCCAAGTAACTCTGGGTACTTCTGCAGCCCAGGCTTTCCGAAATGCAGAGGCTTGCTTCAGCCCCTTGTAGAAGTTTGAAGAGCTCTTCAACTACAGCAGAAAGATAAAAAGTGCTGGAAGTTAGGAGGGTGACAAGTCAAAGCAGCACGTGGGGACTTGGCCATGCTAAGGGGCATGGCAAACACTGGGTCCTCCAAAACCAGGGAAGGTGTCCAGAGCTGGATGCTTCCTCTTTTGTAAGGATGTCCTCTGTTTGCCCTCTTCAGACTGACGAGGCTTGTGGGCCACTCCATCAAGAAACTACCTCTCAAAATTATTCAACAGGGGCTCATCTGCTGCATGACTTAAAGACAAAATATGCTGGTTGAAAGTCACAAGGTCAGTGTTACAAGAATGAATAATATAAATTTTATTAACTGCTCATTAAATATAGATACTCATATCTATTACACATTTTAAAATCATACAGATTTTACCATATTGAGGCTGTTACCTTGACCATCAGAAGTATCTACAAGCATTACTACAAGTGATCAGCAATGTGGGCATAGCTGTTTTCTTTCACCACCTTGATGTGTTAACAGCTCCTGCCCACACACAGTGCAATGGGCTCGTCTATGGCCCACAGGTCACCTTATACCGCCAGTACTTTTACACTAATTGCAGAGTTTTTGATCTGTTTTAATTAATTTATTTATTTTTATTTTATTTTATTTTATTTTATTTGACAGGCAGAGTGGACAGTGAGAGAGAGAGTGACAGAGAGAAAGGTCTTCCTTTTGCCGTTGGTTCACCCTCCAATGGCCGCCATAGCCGGCGCGCTGCGGCTGGCGCACCGCGCTGATCCGAAGGCAGGAGCCAGGTGCTACTCCTGGTCTCCCATGGGGTGCAGGGCCCAAGCACTTGGGCCATCCTCCACTGCACTCCCTGGCCACAGCAGAGAGCTGGCCTGGAAGAGGGGCAACCGGGACAGAATCCGGCGCCCCGACCGGGACTAGAACCCGGTGCACCGGCGCTGCAGGCGGAGGATTAGCCTAGTGAGCCGCCGCACTTCCAGAAAGCACACAGAACTCCCAAACTGTATTTTCCTTCCCCATCCCTGTTTCTGGTCTACATTGATAATGGCATTGCTTCTTTGGATTGGTGGAGAGGTGGTTTCCCTTCCATTTAGGTAAATTTGGCTACTGCCTTTTGCAACTGTTTGGTTTACAAAGTGGACCCTCCCTATAAAAACTATTATAGCTGTTGGAGGAAGTTGCTTTTGAACTTGCACAATATCTGAGCTGAGTTTTGCACGCAAGTCTTCCTATTAATCAGACATCTGTCTTTCCATGGTTGTTTCTAGTGATGGCTATTGCATGCTTCCCTGGCCAAAAGAAGTGGGCACAAGCAATTTCCCTGTTGCCTCACAGTGGGCACTGGAGTAGAAGGGAATCTGTACTGACAGGGGAGTGAGATTTTCACAGAAGCCTACAGAGCCACGGGGTTCCTGTTCTGGCCACGGCTCTCAAGTTGCGTGACCTTGGGGCAACTCAACTTCTTGAGTTATTCAGTGTAAGATGAATGGCTTTGAGCAGAAGAACCTGTAGGTCTCTTGATTACTAACCTTTCGACTCTATGAACGTGGCAGAACGAAGCAGAGTGCCCTCATGCTTTGTTAGGGGTCCAGAAATATTCACTAATAGGGTTATTCATTCAACACACATATACCAAGTACTTATAATGTGCCAGACACTCTTCCAGGTCCTGGCTCTACAGAAGTGAAAAATGAACAAAAACAAAAATTGCTGACATTCCAGTATTAAAAGCTAACCTTTATGTTAATGCTGGCTGCATGCCAGGTATTTTATATGGTTATCACCCTCATCCTTATAACACTCCATTTTACAGAAGTGGAAACTGAGACACATGGAGTTAAGTAACTTGTTCAGTGTCTCATAGCCGTAAGTGATCACTGGAAATCTGAACCTCACCGGCATGGCTCTAGAGCCAGCCAGCTTTCAACCATCACTGAACAGCCCCTTTTACCATGAGCCTGTTTGTTTGTGCAAGGTGCTGGGAAGATAACTGTTAATTAGCCGGCTGTATGACCTTATTCAGCAAACAAGAGCAGTCTCAAGAATGGCAGTTAACCTCCAAGTAAATTTGACAAAAGGAGCATCGCAAAATTCTCCAAATAAGAGAAACATGGAAAACACTGCAAGAGAAAGGATAGGCAGACCTGTCTTTCCATACATATTTTATCTGCCCAACGGCCTTATGAAGTATTTTTGCTTTCCATTTACAGACATAGAGATGGCTCAGGGAGGTTAAGAAAACCACCCAGCCGAGAAGGCAGCGGAGTTGGCTTTCAACTTGGTCTATTTGGCAGTTACGTCAAATTCCTCCTCCTCCACCAGGCGCTCTCCCCCGGCAATGTGCGGTGATTTGTTAACATTATCGCTATTCTTAGGTAGAGAGGGCCTGGGGGTAGAGAGTTCTTTCACAGGCAACTTAAGCCAATATCACTCACAATTCAGAACATCATTCAACTTAGTTTAATGGTCAAGATAGTGCCAGTGCAATGAATAGGCACAGGATGAAGCTGACCGCTCCAGCGCCGAGAATCTTTCGGCTCCTCTGAACAGCTGGCCAAGGAATAGTATGTTGGCAGCAAAATTCAATCACGTGACCAATGTTTTTGGCCAGTGGAAATGAGCCAGATGGAATGCAATGAAGCAAAACCCAGGGAGGGGATAAAAGCAGGCTATATAGAATCACCGAATGCTTTCCTTTTTTTTCCTTTTAATTTAAGAAATACTTTTCCTTGATGCTTTTGCTTAATATCACGTTGAATCAATATCAATTAGGCTAGAAGACAGTCTAAATATTAGTACATTTATATTTTAATGGGTCACTAAGCCCTATTCCATATCAAATTACAAGGTGTTCTTTCTTCCGGGAAAGTTACGCAGAGAAAGATGTTAAGTCTGCTGGAATCACACCTCTCAAATGGAAATCCTCCCTGCTTCAGGGTAAGGCGGTCCGGTCAGGAAAGAGAGATGGGGGAGTGACTAATTAGGAGTCCAGGGTCTAGGAGAGACTGGCAAGGTTCATTCATTTAAGAAATTCTTTCAGTTCAGTTTTCTCATTGATAAAATAAGGTAGTGCCAGATCCATCTCCTGGGGGTGTTTTGGAGGATGGCATGCACGAGACAGTGCATAGACAACACTGGGAACGTTGCCTTGGACATGGTAGGTGTCCAATACACATTAGTTCTTGTTGCTGTTGTTCTAACCACATATGTGTGTGGTCTCTGGTCCCAGAACCTCCAATAATCCTTCTCTTATTTGATGTTAATTGTAAGCCCACTCTCTTCCCTCGCCATAAAGAATTATTAATGTTCATTTATTTATTTTCATCTACTCAAAGGTGGAGCAACATATGGATGGAGGAAGAGGGGAAGGAGAGAGAGAGGAAAGGGAAGAGAGAGAGAGAGCTAAAGATTCTATTCTCTGGTTCACTCTCCAATTGCCTGCCATAGCCAAGCCTAGTGCAGAACACCCACATGGGTGGCCGGGACCCAAAGACACTTGACCCATCATCTGCTGCCTCCCAGGACGCTTGAGCAGGAAGCTGGATTGGAAATAGAGAAGTCAGGACTCATACCAACTGTAATATGGGATAGAGGCATTCCAAGCACTGTTTAAGTTGCTACAGAACTATGGCTGCCCTGCTCTAAAGAATTAGATGAGTTGGTGGGCACTAAAAACAAAAGTTACCACATCTGCTATATCTGAAAAGCTTTGAAAAATTAAAAAAAATGCTGTGAATAGGAGTCAGTTGTGTGGTACTCAGAGAGCTACATCACAGTGTACTGACAGGTAGGCACTATTCACTCCCTTTCTAAGACATGGGTTCCAGCCAGCATTTTCTAGCAGGCATTATGAGATCTGATTGAACGACACTGAGACTTGGGTTTTGGTAGCAGCAAAGAGCAGCTCTGAGACTACAGTCTGCTGTGATCCTTTTTCACAGTCATGACTGTAACTCCAGATTGCACTTGCAGACTTTGAGTATAGCTTTCTAAAAACACAGAGGCTCACGGAAGATTTTCTACATCTTCTCACTTCAGCAAATATTGCCTCACTGTGTCATACATGGCCCGAGCATCACCCGCATCACACTCAGTGCTTCTACTTCTCAGTCTCTTGCCCCATTGAAATAATTTACTTGTTAACCCTTCTACACAAGGTACAAGTATGCACACTGCACTCAATGAATTAACTGAATTTAGCCACTCTGCTAAAATGCTGGAGAGGGAAAGATGCTGAAATAACTGGTAAAGAAAAAAAGAAATTGTTCACTTATACAGTATATCCAATGACCCTTATTAGTAAAAGAGACAAGGACACCAGAAGGGACTTCCTATTTCTGGCCTGTGGGATGCCATGGGATGATTTCTGCCCCCCATTTAATTGTGCGTGGATTACTTTCTCTTCTGCACCATAGCACCCACGCCATAATCAGCGCATCAAATGCTCCTTTGAACATCCCCTTTGGGGAAGAGAGAAAGCAGTAAATTTTGTGATTATGTTCAGCAGATAGGATGATCTCTAGAAGTCCTTTTATTTAATGCTTCCTTGAATATTATTATCATTTCAAACAATAGTATTTTCAAAATTTCCAAGTGTTTTATTAATAGGAGTTGTCAAAGCCCAGACCCCTGCTAAGTCTCAGCTCCTTAAATCTTTCTTTGCTTTGCAGATCATTTATTTTCCCCAGGGACTATATTTACACCACCCATATAAATTCACATTATTTTCTGCAGTCTAACAACATCATAATCATGCCCTTCTCTTCCGTGAACAGAAGCAAGAGGAATCACTCAAGTGTAGAGACTGATCTTCCAACAAGTATGCCCAGGGCCTTGGCCACCAATCCGTGCCTTGCCCTTCAGAGTGGTCCTCCCCTTTGTGAGCAGTGCCCCAGTGCTAATCTGATCCCATTCCTTGACTCTCATTTCAGGACCACAGAGGAGAAGCCAAAGAGCTGTTACGTAACCCTCCTCTTTCCCTCCCTCCCCACTCTCCCTTTCCTCTGCCCTCCTCCCCTCCCCCTCTCCTCCTTTCTCTTCTTCTCCCTCTCCCAGTCTTCTTGGTCTCTCTTTCCATGACAAGGCAGGTTCATCGTGTTTTGTCTTTTTCTAAAAATATATTTTATATACAAAGGATAAAAAATTTGTTACTGCTGAAATACTACTTTGAAATTTATTTTCAGCATTGTTTAAATGTCTCAGATTGTATTTTTCAGGAGTTAGGACTCATCAAATATATATTATTTGCAATTATTTTTACCAAATCAGGCTCCTTAACTAAATTCTGTACCTTATAGACTTGGCTTTCCAAATGCAACCAGGAAGTTAAAGCAACACCAAAGAAAAACATCCCAGCTTAAAGGTAAGGGTAACAGCAGTGTCATTCTTAATATCCATTTGATATTCCAAGGGGAAAAAAACCACTCTCGTTGGCATATTTAAAGATTTTTGCAGAAAATAAAATAGTGTTCTGAAGCAAACAATCTTCTGAGGGAGAAATCTAATGAAGAAATATTGGCTAGTGTCCAGTTGTTTCAATACCAAAATCATATCCAAAGCCTATTAAAGGTCAAGATAAGCTTAAGTTACTTCCTGATTTTAAGGATCTTGTATATTATAAAAGAAATAAAGAAGTAGAAAGACAGAAGTTTAAATTATAGGATATTTTAAGTGTTTATAGGAAACAGTTTAGCACCTCTAATTCCAGGAGTGCTATGCAATAAAATATGCTATTGGAAAGGTAATTAGAGCCTTTAAGTATGTGTTTACAGATGCCATGTATGCATATGTGTGCACATTCATGTATACCCTGATTCATAATGTATTTGAGGTGGTGTGGTTAAAAATATGAAGCTACTTGTGGACATCTTTTTTCATTATTGTCAGTAAATTGGTTTGGCTGAATGTATAATCTCTTTTGGAGAGTTGAGAGGCCTCTGGACATGGGAGGCCAGGTGCCCACCTGCTCTTCTAACTCCCTAACCCTTACACTCAACTCTTGATCTATGTTAGGTCTGGTCATATAAAAATGTTAGTTATGTCAATAAAGATCTTGTGAGAGATACCAACCTAGAGTGTGGCAGGAAGTTTCATCAGATAGGCATTAATAGCAAGCCAGCTGTATGTGAAGGAGCCTCTGACCTCAAAGAGTTTGCAGTATAAAAGGGAAGACAAAATAGGATCCACACTCAATAAAAACAGCACACATAGTAATTGCATTGATTATTATGGGACAACTGTTATGCAAATTAAGGAGAAATAAATGAGGGGTGAAGTCTTTGAAGTTCCCTTGGGAGATTGACCCACAATGGCTATTGGAGATGTGATCTTCCCTCTTGTCAGAACTAAACTTCTTAGAACTACAAATGTGAGGTATTTAAATACGGGGAAAATTTATACCTAACTATACCAGTACTTGATTTTTTGAAAGGGCCAGAACTCGACCACAGAAAAATGAAAAAGACTTTTGCCAGACCATGAAGGAAAGTTCCATAAAATATATATGTGAATCATACAATAGAGTTTAAACTCTGCATTTCTTGAGATTTCTCAGATTCTTTAATCCATCAAGCTATTGGTTTTACTCTACCCAACAGTTAAATATGTATAATGTTAAGGAATTCACTAGATAATCTCCATGAAGATGAAAGGCTAGAAGACACAATCTATTGCAAATATGCATAGTAATGTTTATAAATCTTTGATAAAAAGTTCTGAGCATATAACTTAGCACATAATTACCTTGAGATGCAAATAATAAGCATGAAAATCATATTAAATAGACTATGAAGCATATTGTAGGCACATAATTTCTAATGTCAACCAAATTTCATAACCATAAAAAAACTAATTAATAAAAAGAAATGGTAGTAAGTTTATTTTGAAATAGAAATAAGTGGAGGTGCTACTTATACCTTTTTCTGCCAACTTATATTTATCCCTTCTTTGCTTACACATTATTACTACAGAATTTCATAATTTGAGTTCTCTGATTTTACAGTTCCCTAAAAAATTCTAAAGGCATTATCTTCCTTACTGTCTAAAGCAAATAAATAATTCTCACAAGTTACAACTTCTGCAAGTTTTCTCTGCAGACAACTAAGAACATTTTAATCCAAAATTAGTGCATGGTTCTAGCTAGGCCTGGTAACCTCCAAATGCATTGCATTTGTCCTAAGAAAGACCTATTCTGAAGATTGTGTTCACCACTACTTAACAACTGTTGGAATAAATTCCAGTGCCATAGACTGGAGTCAATCAGAAACACAAAACTGTGAAGAATCAATCTTGTCCATACAAATATCTCGAACACTCACACGGAGAAAAGGAAGCCAAATACTTCTCTTTGCTCTAGTTATTTGGTTAGAAGACATTAACTCTGATGCAAAACAAAGTCACTGAGAATTTACTGAGGGCATGAGGTTGAGTTTTTTTCTCACACGATTTCTAGAAAAACCTTTAGAAATTAAAGACCATAAACTATTCATTCACACTGAACTCCTAGTGTCTAATTCTGCAGGACAAGATAACAACTCTGAGTGACACTTAGACTGTGCAGGGAAAGTTAACTTTTCCACGTGAATGTGCTCTGTAACATTAACAAACAATGTTATGGCATTTTTTGTTGATATTTAAAGTGTTTAACCTAAAGTCAGGATGGGCAATTTTGAAGCTATTAATCCATTAGGCAAAGTACTACCCCTGTTTTTCAGATAACTGTAATGTCATGAGCATTTTTTTCAAGTTCACCATTTAATTCTCAGAATTAATCTTTAGAATTAGCCAACTTCCTTCTACTTTGGCAGGATCCAACGACCCCTGACTCTCAAGGTTCACATCATCTGGGCTCTTAGTTCACCTACTGGCCATTTAACCGACATCGCGGGTGAAAATGATCAGCCCAGGGCTGCCACTTGCTTGCAAGGGGCCTGATGAACTAGCAGATGAACTATCCTTCCCCTAGACCAAAAGCAAAGAGCAATACCTGTAGGACTTTGAGAAACGCGATCTTGACTTGGCTCTTGGAGACAGTCCTGGCACCGTGATGCCCAGGGGATCCCAGACAAAAGCCATTTGTAAAGAGGGTGCCAAGATCCACAGGAACCGCGCGAAGTCAGAGGTGGTGCAGGGCCCGGGGGCCGGAGGGCCCGGTGCAGAGCAGGAGGCACTTGTAACCGAGGGAGGGCATTTCCTCTGTGTGGTGGTATGCGCTGACAGAGAAGTGGCAGGCTGGCTGAGGCAGGGCGGGCAGGGCTGGCCAGGATGTCTGCCGCCCTGCCCGACTCTTGCCCTTTACCACTGAGCTTGCCTCACTCGGCTTTATCTCATTATTAATGTGAGTAACACTCCCTTGAAACTTGGTTTCTAAATAGAGGCCTGATTAAACAGCACAGTCACATGGCACTCCTGAAAAGCAACACACGCACACACACATGCACGCGCATGCACTCACACACGCACACACACACGCGTGCACACACGCGCGCATGCTCACACGCACACACCCATGCACGTGCACACACACACACATGTGTCATGGCAGGTCTGACTGAAGCTGGGGAATTTTTGGATGCAGCGCGAGCATATTTTTTTTTTTTTAAGTAAATATACAGGGCTCTGTTTAAAAAAAAAAAGAAAGCAAAGCAAATCATGCCTACAATTTGGAAATTTGACCAAGATTTCTACATTTCACACGGCAGGCTGCCAAATATCATTTTCCTCGTTTCAACTTTTCTTTGCCACATGGATAGACACCCTCATTACCAAACCTCTCACAAGGATTTAATCGTGTCGACAGGACCACTGGCTCCCCCCCACGTCAGTGCGAGAAGAAAACAGGCAGATGGCTTTCAGAGCTGCGGGCAGCCCGTCTCTCAGGAAGGCGCAGAGTCACCTCGGAGGAGGAACTAGAATGCCTGACTTCCACAACGAAGATCAATTCTCTTGTCCATTTGCTAGTCCCTAGAAACACTGCTTAACTCTCAGACGGAGCCCTCAAAACAACTGGCTTTCGAATTCAATAAATGATGAAAGCCCTAGAGAGCCCTCGGCATGTTTCATGAGTGCAGCACATGTCGGCGAGGCGCAGATTTCAAGATCTGGACTCAGGCCATCAAAGGACCCCAATGCCGTCATCCGCCCTCACCACCGAGTGGTTAACAATGCAGCGTAATTCCATCAGTCCCTGTCCAAACACTGCCCTGTGGCTGACCTCAACTGTAAACCGAGGCAGAGCTCCACCTCTCCAGGGCAAGATTAGAGAGGCCTGGAGTGCCCAAGAGGGAATTTAACCCTCTCTGAACTGGACAAAACCGACCAATGGTTGGGCCAAGTGAGCATCACCCTTATCTGCCAAACCTTCAGACCGCCAAAGCCCCGTCTATCTCTCTTAGACCAAACAAGTCCAAAAAGTCCTGTGACATCCGTAAAAGCTCAAGACTATAAAAACATGATGCGTGTGTTCCCAAAGGCACCCAGCACACCAGGGGTTTTCTGAGCATGCCACAGGTCCCCTATCAGCTTCGGGAATGAGTAATAGAACACTTCCAGAGTTGCACCTCTTTGTTATCAGAGAGTGGGTGACAGACACTGCCCCCCGGCGGCAGCAACCTTGGAGGAGCTGAGTTCGCTCCAGATCAACTCTTACACTATTTCAGAAGCTGCCTTTTTGCTTTTGTGTGATCTGCATTTCACATGAGCCAAGCCAGTGGTCACCTTCCTGGTGCTGTTTAAGAAGATGTGTTCACTTACACCAATCCCTTCCTCTGGTGCAGGAAATTGTACTATGACCATCTCATTGTTTTATGCTATTTAGTATCCAACTAGGGGCAGTGCTAAGGCAATACACGCATCCCTGGTGAGTCGAACAACTTGGCATTCAGTAGAATGGCTTTATTTGAGACTAAAGCCGGACCACACCAAGAGAACTTAGAAACCAGTAGCAGAGTGGAAGGGATGGCCCTGGCAGGACTGACCACTTCAAACCATGCACGCAGCCCAAGGCTCTCCTTCTCACTAGCCATGTTGTAAAATTTGTAGGTGAAACCCAAGCACTGGTCTCTGATCACAAAAGCTACAGCACCTTTGTACAGCTTTGGAAGCAGCAAAATACTACTTGTGTTGTTATCCTAAGTTTACGTACAGCAAGATAAACCCTGACCTTCAACCCGGACTTAAGCCAGCTATAGATATTTTTACTTATAATTGTCTTTGTCTCCTTGCGAATTTGCATTTTTAAGAGTATCGTGTTAACTGGTATCTAACTGATAAACATAAGGGAATGAGAATCCGGAATGAAGCTACCATAGAATGTCCGGCTGTCTCTGAAAATGTGCCAGGAAACAAAGGCAAAGTTGTCTTTTTCACTTTTGTCAAGCATATCTCTTTCTTCTCTTTTTCCTGGATTTTACCTTTTAAATAGTTAAGAAAGATTTAAAAAATGAAATTATAAACATGGACTTAGGAACAGGAACCTGTGAATTCTGGTCCTTTTTCCCAGTGTGAAATCAGATAAAGATACAAGAAGTGTCTGCCAATGTTCGTGTTATTTTTGCCTCAAATGATCACTTACTGCCTCCTTCTCATTTCTTCTGTGCAGTTACACATAATCCCTCCTAGACCACAACAAGGTCAGAGAAATAAACTCCTTGCTGCTCAGACTAATCATGAGCAAAGTCAAACCTGGATTTCAAACACAAATACCAACATTGTTGTGAGGGGCCGGCTGGTCTTTCACAGATATCAGAATTTAGACAACTGGACAAATAAAGCAAATAAGATGTTTTCCAAGATGAAACTTTGCTGTCATTTACATTCCAACCAGTCGTGCATAACTTTCCCTTTGTGGGTAACATAGGGTAATGTCGCTCCCCCTCTTCGTGGAGGAGCAACACAGGACCCTGCGCTGTTCTTTCGTCTGCTCGGCCCTCCCCGGGTTTGCTGCTGGTTCTTCCCGGGTTGGCTACTATCCCTTCCACCTCCGTGGAAGGGCGGTTCCCCCTGGCCGCTTTCCCCACTTCCGCAGGGGAGCGGCACACCGCCGGCCGGCTCTTCTCGGGGGCTGCACAGGTGTTCCCTTAGATGTTCCCCTTAGATGTTCCTGGTGCATGCCGTCTCTCTCCTCCTTTATAGTCCTCCTCCGCCAATCCCAACTCGGCTGCCCACATGCCGAGTACGCTGCTCTCCAATCAGGAGCAAGTCCTACAGTTTATTGGTTGAACTGGAGGCAGCTGTGCAGAAGCTGTTTCCCTTCTCAGCGCCATATTGTGGGAAAGCAGATGCATAGAATAAGTCTTAATTCCAGTAACTTAGTCTAGTCCGAGTTGCTCCCAGTTGCTCCCCACAGGTAAGAAAGGATGAGTGTAAATCTTATTCTTTTTTTAAGATTTAATTATTTATTTGAAAGGCACAATGACAGAGAGAAGGAGGGAGGGAGAGACAGAGATCTTCCATCTGCTGCTTCACTCCCCAAATGGCCTCAACAGCCAGGGCTGCGCCAGGCCAAAGCCAGGAGCCAGGAGCTTCGTCCGGGTCTCCCATGGGGGTGGCAGGGGTCCAGGCATTTAGGACATCCGCTGTTGCTTTCCCTGGAGCCTTATCAGGGAGCTGGATCAGAAGTGGAGCAGCTGGGACTCCAGTGGTCACAGGCTGTGGCTTAACCTGCCGTGCCATGATGTGAGCCCCAAAGTGTACATCTTTTGAATATTTAAATTAGTCATCTTACTAAGAGTTTATTTTTCTAGAGGAATTTTAGTAAAAGCAAGATTCAGTGGCAAAGGCATATACCCCATTCCTGAGACAAACTTCTTTCACAAGTCGAACTAAACTTACACCCCAAAGAAAACAAGATTCTGGAATATAAACAATATTCCCATCCAATTGTTATTTATACGGTTCCTACCCCTAAAAATCTTACCAAAATGCCCACCTCCTGCCAAAAACCTAGATTTTATGTTCTGCAGAGCTCTAAATAAGGCATCCTTTTTGCCTCGAATATTTTTGGAATTTTAGTTCCAAGATTCCAGATGTTACTAATGACAAATTTGGGTTTTGGTGTTGGACTCTGAAACTCAGAATTTCCTTTATAGGAGACAGCTAACTATGAATCAAATGGAAACTTCCAAACTTAAAAATGGGAGAATTTCAGCTTATCCACATAGGCATTACTTTCCATCCATGCCAAGTCAATGTTGATGGGTAAAGAGAAAGTTGGGGTTGGAAAAGGGGTTTGAGCTAAGCTTCAGAGAAATGGTTACATTGGTGGAGGGTGTTATGTTGAAATACATTGCCTCAGGAAACCAAGGCTGCACATAGATGGGTTTCAGGATAATTCTAGTTTTGAGGTTGTCACTGGTCACCAACTTCAAGCCAGCAGACATTAACATGGCAGCAGATAATAGACTATTCTTTGTCAGCTACCACTGATGGAAGCATCATTGTAGTAATTCTAATTTCAGAGTGAGTCACTGCAACAAGTGTGAAAAAGGAAGTGTGACAACCAGACTTGTGCACTTCCTAAAATAATGTGCATTTAACCCAAATGATTGTGGTTTAGATAGCCTTCATATTGCATCGATTTATTATCATAATCAGCTACAAATTAGTTTGGAAGTGCTAAAAATAATGCTAGGACTTTCTCTGAATGCTTTTCAAATACTGATCCCAGGTCTTATGAAATATGAGTCGACTTGATTTAGAGGTCCATAGTCTCATATTCTGTAATGGGGGAAAGCGATCCTGTGAGCTGGAACTCACAGAGCTGAGTTCACAGTGAGGTGGAAATCGTCACAGAACTGAAGGTGCACACAGCCCTGACACTGGAGGAAAGTATGTTCTGGGTTTCAAAATTCTACAAATGCAGCCTTGGCTCATTTATGTCCCAGGCCACAAACAAGTAAGTGTAATTAAGGAGTTAAATGTAGACCTGGGGAAAACAAGTGGCAAGAGGCATGGTTAACTATAAGCATAAAAGAACAATAAAACTACAGATTGTGAGTCAAAATGTTTTAGTATGTATCTTAAGGTTTCCATCTTTAAAAAAAATCTTAACAGACATATAAAAGTTGTACATATCTATGGAGTGCTATATGATGTTTCCTTACATGCATATATTATATAAAGTCTGACTGAGGCAAAAATATTTATGCTTTCAAGAATTTAGTATTTCTTTACAGTTAAAACATCCAAAATTCTGTACTTTAGTTTTTAATAGAGAAATAAATATCTAGCACACTCTACTGTGCAAAGGAAGCACAGAACTTCTTACTCCTACCTAGCACCCAGGACACGTCAATCAACCTTTCCCCATCCTTCCTTCTTTGCCTCCCTGCCTAGCCTCTGGCAATCATTGCTATATTTTTAAATTTCCATGAGATCACTTATTTTTTTAGACTCCACACATAAGTGAGATCATGTGCTATTTGAATATTTTTAGGAGTGTTTTAACATTTTGAAGATAATGTCAAACTCTTTCCGTGTAATAACGCAACAGAGCTCCTTCTAAATACTTGGATAAATGAGGCTGAAAGAAAGAAATTAGCGAAAGAGAGAAACGAGAGAGAAAGAAAAGAAATAGAACGCTTATTAAGAATCTAAATGATTGACAAAGTCCCAGGAGATTTTTCTAACTATTCAAAAGGAAATGGTTGTAGAACCAAATTTCTTAAAAATCTTGCAATTAATACAGACTAATCACTTGAAATGAAGGATTTTTTTTTAATCTGTGTAAAAATCTGGGATCAGCAATTGTCCAGTTCTCCATAAATAAAGATTTAAAATGTCAGAAAATTCTTGTCAGTAGTACGCTCATGAATGCAATGTAAAAACAATCCTCCTTAGTCACCGACTGGTGAATGGAAGCCACTTCCTCCATGAGGTCCTCCCTGCTTCCTCAGACCAAGTGAAATCTACAGAGGGCTCTCCACTTCCTCTTTATCAATGTCATTGCATTTGTAACTACTTATCCAATGTCCTGCCTCCCTGATAGACCCAAACACTATGAAGACATGGATCAAACTTGCTTTCCCCTGATCTCCATGGTCTAGACAAATGGTCTAAAAATTAAAGCCACACTCATGTTTGTTTAATAAAATGAATGCACAAACAAACCAATAATTCATGAGAGTAAGATGCATTATAGTTTTTTGTGTTTCTAAAAAGGGGAAAGTCATTTGACCTCATGTCATTTAGGTAACCATTTCTGAACTTCCCTAAATGCTCCCTTTGTCAAAGCCAAGATTGTTGCAATAAATAAATAAGAAAATAAGAAACCCAGAAAAATCATTGTCACTGTTATGACCAAATGAATCACTGGCCTATCCCCAAAATAGTTTTTTGTTTTAACGTAACAGCATTGGGCAAATATTCAGGGCAGCAATGGAATAAGGGATTAGAAATGAGAGCCACAGTTACGTCATGAACTTCCAAGTGACCTTGACCACTGTTGCTTGACCTTGCTGAGTTCCAGTATCTTATTCACTTGGCTCTTGGTTGAGAAGCACTGAGAGGAGTTTTTGTGAGTAGTGAACAGGGCCCTTTATCTGAAAGCATTCTGAAGACGCCACATAAAATCTTCGGCACTACTACCGATAATGTTTGTAAGTGATTGGGGAGGAAGGAAAAAAGATTTTGACACTGTTAGAAATACTTTCAGTTTTAAAAACTGGCCTCTACGATTGATTACCTCATGGGCACAGCAAGTAGACAACATTCTGTCAATCGGAAAGTGTATTTTTCTTCAGTTTAGATGGCACCTTTTTTTCTCTATTTGAAATCTTTTCACACTGTCAGGACAGAATGACAGCTATGATATTTTAAAAGCAAATCCCATAACAAAATCTTAAATGTTTTCTTTGCAACATTAAAACCCGCTATGTTTACAAGAACTACGTGGCAAGGAATTCTACTAAAATTAGCCAATGGGTGTTTTCTCAATTGTTCAAAATCCTGAGTTTCTCCTAAATATAGAAACATTCCCATTTATTTTTTGAAAACCTATGGAATCTGAAGACGGTTTTCTTAACTGAAATTGAAAAAGCATTTGTAACACCGACTCCAACTCCTGCAGCTCTCGGTGTTGACCACACACCAAATAAGGACAGAAATGGCTTCTTCCAGCCTTCCAGAACTATGCTAACAAACAAGCAAAAGCAGTGATGGAATTACCACGCTGAGAAACAGAATTACTCCCTTGGGAGAAAGAAAAAAGACCCCAAATACCAAGAAGCCCTAAATAACAACAACCTCATGCATTCAATTCTGGTGCTGGGATTTTTTCCATGTCAGTGTTCAATATTTCTCTAAATCTGGATATCCTTTTCTTGAAGCCAAGAGGCATAAAGGGTCCCATTTGTGGGCACTTACTGCTGACCTGCCACTCTCCGATCCCTTCTGTACCCTGATACTTCCTATGCACTGACTGAGTCTCTGACCCAAACATCCCCAGAAGGTCAGGGTGAGTTTTTGAATTTCTTATTCTACTAAGATGATAGCAACCACTTATTTGGTAATCATTCAATGATAAGAGTGTAACATGTCTTCTATTATCTTCACAATAATGTATCTATGATCGTTGTAAGTTATTTATTTTCTGTTTGACCACCGAGGAAGTGGAGGCTTACGAAGTTGAAGTAACTTTCCCTGTGGTCATTCAGTCAATGAGTGGCAGATCGAGGTTAAAAATGAGGTCCCTCTGACTGCAAAACCCATTATTTTCACTGGGACGTGCCTGGGATAGGAATGAGTGTAGGAATAAAAGAGGTCAGGTCCCTTTCCTTGGAACCTTAAGTCACAGAGGAAGTTTTAGATGATCACTGGAGGAGGAATTGGTGCCTCCATCTTCTGAGACTCAGAGAGGTTAAGAAACTTGGTTGACACCAAAACATTACCATATGGCAGAGGCCCGAGTCCAAGTTAGCTTCATCTGACCCAAATCTCGTCTCCCTTCTAGCTGGTTCCCCCATGCTCTTTAAATTCCTCATTCTAGGGACAAGATTGGTCTGTGATCCTGGGACTGGACTAAGGCTTCTGCAGGGGCTCAACGGGCTCCGTGGTGATGCTCGGACAGTCCCAGAGGCAAGAGTGAGGCGGCAGGTGCAAGGAGCGGTGTGAGAAGTCACAGTGTCACCGCGCAGCGTCCTGCACCGTTCCTCAGAATATTCAGCACTGATGAGAATTACAATCACGCCTCGGTCCACTCACCCAACACTGGCGAGTTAGTAGAGGCTAAAACAGAAGCCTGGGGGGTTGAATAGCAGTGAAAGAAAACCATCTACTTTTGCGACTCATTTTTTGGTAACAAGATACGCAAATCTTGGGGTGCCATTTTCAGCTGCCTCTGAAAGCCACCTAAGAAATTTATAATACTCACATGGTTAGGCCATTAACAAGGTAATAAGGCAGGTTCTGCTTTTGGCTTCCAATGCTGCCACTAATGATATGTCTTTTGACTCAGAACAGTTAAGTGACCGTTCCCAAGTTTGGTAAGTGGAAGGTAATGGTGTTAAGGTAGCAAGGTAGACATTGGCATTTATGGGTAAGAGGGGCCAAAGAAAATGGGAAGAAATTGGGAATTTTTAAAGAGATGAATTTCTGTGCAAGGAAACAAGCCCTGGAAGCAGCCCAGCAACTGCGTCTAACGTAGTTGCTCTTGTTCAATAACCCTGTTAAATGGGGTGCAGCCCACTCCCTGCCCTGCACCAAGGGGGCTGCTAGTTCCCATAACACTGTGCTGCTGAGGGCCTGGGGAGATTTTCAGGACCTCCACATCCAGAAACCCCCTCACCTGGTGATTTCCCAGAAGAGGGAGGAGGGGAGGAGAGGAGAAATGGGGGTCCCACCCTTATGTCCATGAAAACTCCAACCTGAAAATATAGACTGGGCATTCATTTCTTTCCTGAGACCCAGCCTGATCTATCGGGTGTATTTCTCTTCACGAACCATTGCTGCCTTGCTTACCTTTGCTCTCTGTCAGTGTCTGAATTCTGTCTTGTGCAAAGACAAGCACCTCCGAGCAGCTACCTCTGGTAACAACGGGGCCGTGATGAAAACTCCAGCTGACCTCCAAACTGCACAGAACAAGCCATGTCTGAGTTCCAGATGCTCTTTATTGTAAGTACTACCTAAAAACATGGAAGCACCTGTCCAGCTCCCTGTTAATGGCCTGGGAAATCCCTGGGAGGTGGTCCAAGGGCTTGGGTCTGCACACCTACATGGCAGACCAAGAAGAAGCTCCTGGATCCTGGATTCTGGTTCCTGGCTTTGGCCCAGCCCAGCCCTGGGCCAATACAGACATTTTGGGGAGTGAACCAGCAGATGGAAGATCTCTTTGTTTCTCTCTCTCTCTCTCTCTCTCTCTCTCTCTGTAACTCTGACTTTCAAATAAATAAATAAATCTTTAAAATCAGTGGAAGTAAATTTGAGAAGTCATGACTGCTCTTTTGCTGATCCTGCTATCACATAGAAATCATTTAGAGTAAAATTCTGATTTAAATTTGACCTATTTTTGTTTGATACGTAAATTATAGATCATTCCTAAGGGATTGAATTTATATTAGGAAACAGACTGCCATAAAAACCAAAATTATAACTTCAATTTTTTAAAACACTAATGAAATTTTGGGGGCAGCAAGTATTTTTGTAGATATTCCAAGAGTCACTCTAAGTATGTCCTAAAATTCCTTGAAATGAACAGACCTAAAAGATATAGCTTAGTAAGCTAGTTTCTATGTGGAATTTTGTTCAATGGCTAAACCATCCCACCTTCCTTCCCTCTCTCATTTCTTCCTTCCTTCCTACTATCCTTCCCTTCTTTTCTTTATTTTTCTACCATTGATAAATATAGATTAGGCATCTGTTATGTGCTGCTTGCCCTGAACACCATTCTCACCCAAAGAGGTTAGAGCCCAACAAATTGAAAACTGAAAATCAAGGTTTACAAGAAATTAGACTAGGCTTCACTTTTAAAAACTACCCAAAATTAAGTAATATAAAATACAGAAATAGAAAATGACTTGCGCTCCTAGTGATGAAGAATGTATTTAATCAAGAAGGTGATTTTTCAGATCATCAACGTTGAAAACAAATCAAAGGAAATGGCTTTGGTGAAACACCGTCTGAGTACAGGGGAAATACTGGATTGACCTCCAGGGGTCAATCCTTAATATCCCATTAAGGTGGGAAGGGTGTATGAGAGACAGTTCTCCTCTTAGGTCCAGTGTGGGTCTGAATGAGAGGTGGGTAGCTCAGGGTACCAAGGACAGGACCTGGAGCCTTCCTGCACGTTTGTGACCCAGAAAGAATCTCACCCAGCTGAACCTCCCTGTCACCCGGGGTCGCACACTTTTCCTCAACAAAACAAACCAACAGTGCTCACTGCCCCAGAAGAGCGCCCCGTGGGAGCTGACGCACGTCTAAATCACAAACAGAAAACTTATTTTAGAGAAAAAACCTGGAATATAGTTCTTGTCACATCAAAGAGATTTTTTCCCCCAGAACTGCATTGTGAACATTTTTAAAAATAGAGAAAAGTTGAATTTTACTGTGTATACCTGTGTTATGACCATTTTGGTTCTTACAACGAAAACCTGTTTCTTAACAGGTGGTTGTCACATTGGACCTGAGTGATAAGAACTGTACTATTAAAATGAGATTGATTGGAAAACATATTTGCGAGTTGTGCCTTAGACTGAAGATAAATTTTAAGTCTCTATTTTCTTCTTGAGTCCATTTTAAAGGGTAGATTTTGTGTAGGCAAAGACAATGTGTTCATATATGTACTTATGCTCTGTACATATTCAATGTAAAATACAAAATAAACTGGAATTCCTAAATCTAACAAAATAATGATCAAAAATAATTTTTAAAGGTATACTCAGAGATCATGAATTAGAAAAATCCAATTAGATGATCAACAGTGTCAGTCAACCCTCAGGTTTTATTGTGGCTGAGTCCTAAGTAAATAGTTTTTCTGAATTGTTTGATTCAGGAAAATTCTGGATAAATTATGAATCAGTCAAGCACATAGGATGATTGGGCCTTCTCCACATACTGATACTGTCTAAAACATCTCATAAAGTCTATAAATCAAGAAACAGCTCAATAAATGAGAACCTTCTGATTTTTCTGTGGATTTTACTTTGTTTTCTTTGGCTATACTTTTAAATGAGCATTATAAGAAGGAATCTCCAAAAGGTTCCTGGAAGATGGGTATTAATGGACTTTTTCAATTTTATTTTTGCACCAGAAGCAAGTTTTAGGTCCAGCTGGTCATAGAGAAGACATTCTACTTTTCTAACACTTGAAGCAAAACATGACAACATCAATGACGCGCTCTCTCATCTATTATTTCTGATGTACCTTGTCCGAGTGTGCCTGGTACCTTCTCAGAAATTTGAAATGCAGGTCAAGGTCGGATGCTGTCACAAGAGTGACAGAGGGAATCTAATTTTAGTCTCCATGAAACTGAAGAAGTCACAGAAATGATTACTGGACACTCTGATCCCACACTGGGGTTGTGTACTTGAAAAGATAGTCAGCCAAGGAGGAGGAGGTACCGCAGAAGCCTAAAGGAAGGCATGGTGCTCTCAGGTGCTCCAAGGGCTGCGCAGTGTCTCAGCACCAACCAGCTTGCAGGTGCATTAAAGGGTGTGCACTTACCATCCCAGTACAACCTCATTAAAGCAGCTGTTGTGAAAACAGCCAATAGAGCAATGTATAGTACCATTTCTAGAAGATAGTAGGGCTAATACTTTGTTAAGAAGTGTGTTACACAATTGCTAAGATTGAGTAGAATCTATTCTCCTGAAAAGCATTCATCAGGGGAAATCTAGTAATTAAAATATTCACCAAAACATTGACAGCATTATTTCTGGATAATAGGATGTAGGTGCTTTTAAACATTGTTGCCCATAACATTCATATGAGGAGACCTCAAAAAGCTATGGAAAATGTGTGTTATGAAAAACTAGACACGGATTTCAAAAACTTTTCGCACCAAAATAAACTTCTCTGCCAATTCCACTTTCCATGACCATCTTGAAATTCCCTCATATTTTCTACAGTAAGTTAAGATTACTTTCATAATCAGATGAAAGTAAATACATGTTACTAAAAAAAACTTGAGTAATTCAGCTGCTTCTTTGCCATCAGGAATTTTAGGTTTTTAGTTGATTATATTTCCACCAAAGCACGTAAGTAGGGACTTTTGAAAGCATATTAAATTAAATACGACTAGCAATTATTTTACATGTTGCAGAGAATCTCAGGGGCCAGAGATGGACGTGGAGGTTCTAGAGGCATGCACATCAGGTGGCATCTATGATGACAGGATTCAAGGCCAGATTAGAACCAGTATGATGCAGTCTGAAGATACACACTTGCAAGGGCAGAGCGGTCTACGTTCCAGAGAGGAATGATGGGAAAGTAGAAGAGAGAAAGAAGTCCAGCTCTTTACAGATTTTCAGAATCCCACTGTGTGCCAGTCTGCAAAGAAATTCCTTTGACAAAGAGCTGGATGCAGGCAGAGAGCTCTCTCGTGAAGACAAGCTTTTCGGACTGTACCTTCACCCCAAGGAAGAGCCAAGAGTGTCTCCCGGCCATTCAGGGCACATGATGATTCATTTTCATCTGTGCATAACTGACTTCCAAGCCTAACGGAGATGCATATGAAGGAGTGGACTACACAGAGACTTGATATGCAACCAACCCTATCACTGAATGTTGACATACATTCTCTACATGTATCATTAATGACCATGTTTTGTCAAGAGCTAAGTCAGGAAATCCCCATCCCTGTCCCCAGCACTGTGAAACTCGCTCCTTGTTAAATGAATATTGAACACTGAAAACTGAGGACTGTATGAAAAGTCGAATGTTGTCCATGCATCTTAAAACTATGGAGACATTTACCAATGAAACGTTAGCATGCTGAAGAGTGCCAAGGGAGCCACTGTTGACAACAGAACCATTGCATAGGGTGAACATCAGGGGCATCTTTCACGTGCTTGGATCAGCTCTCTCATTGGAACTAAAATCTCAGTTCATGTAGATGATTTCACTGATTTGCAATTACCTGGATAACTGTTTAGCAGGAAACCCCACATTCTAGATGCTTCCTGCAAAGGAGAAATTACTGTGGAATGTAATCACATATAGGCAAGAGACAAGCTTTATCTGCTGTACTGACACAAGAGAAAATGGTTTGTTCTCACATTCAGTTGAACAATGGATTAGCAAGTGGGTGCAGTCTTCACTTGGCCTGTTGGTGGCTACCCTACCTTGTTAAGGAGGGTTTCATTCACCTCTATTCACTTTGCTACTCCAGTCATCATAAAAAAAATGCTCTGAATCTTGAGCCAGCAGAGCATTATAAAGTGTGGCTTAACACAAACCATTATTAAAAAGTTCTGACGGGGCCAGTGTCGTGGCGCACAGGGTTAAGCTGCTGCCTGGGGAGCTGGTATCCCACAACTGAGTTCCAGTTCAGGTCCTGGCTGCTCTGCTTCTCATGCCATTCCCCGCTAATGCACCTGGGAAGGCAGTGGATGATGGCCCAAGTGACTGGGCTCCTGCCACCAAGTGGGGGATGTATGTGGAGTTCCCGGCTCCTGACTTCAACCTAGGCCTGTTCTGGCTGTTGGGGCTACTTGGGCAGTGAGCCTGCAGATGAAATTTCTCCCCCTCTCTCTGTCACAGTGCCTTTCAAATAAATAAATAAATCTTTAAAAAAAAATGACAGCACCAAAGATTGGTTTGGGGTTCCTTTCTATAACCCCCACTAGATTTTTTTCCAAAACCACCCCCAAAGAATGATATATGGAAAGTAAAACCAGTGGGCTCCCTATGCAAATACAGACTCACGAGTCCTAAGACCTCCCTTGCAACCAAATCGTCATCACTTTTCAAGCTACTACTATCTGGAAATTCTATCATGGTCTTTGCTGTGAGCTCAGATTACCCATGAGGAACACCTGTGTGTTCAAGTGGAAGAGATAATATGAGGCAGAAAAGGTAGAAAACCAGCTGTGCAGGAATCTACCTAAATCCAGGCTTCATGCAATGCTTTCTTTTTCGTAAGATTTATTTGTATTTATTTGAAAGGGAGAGTTACAGAAAAGGGTAGGGGAAGAAACAGAGAGGCCTTCCATCTGCTGGTTCTCTCCCCAGATGGCTGCAACAGCTGGAGCTGTTGCTTTGGCTGCTTTGGCAGCTTTGGCTGCTCCAGGCCAAAGCCAGGAGCCTGCAGCTCCTTCTAGGTCTCCTACATAGGTACAGGGGTTCAAGGACTCGGGCCACCTTCAGCTGCTTTCCCAGGCCATAGCAGAGAGCCAGACCAGAAGTGGAGCAGCTGGGAGCTGAACTGGTGCCTATATGGGATGTCAGTGTCACAGGCAGCAGCTTTATCCACTACATCACAATTGGGCCCCGCTCCCACGCCCACGCCCCGTGCAATGTTTCCACATTGGTGTGTAAAACATTGATGCATGGGTAGTTAATTTCAGGAGGAGGCAGGGAGTGCATTCTAGGAATTCAAGTTACCGCTGGGGACCAACGGGGCTCAGTCTTCCTAGGGACCTACTGAGGGTGCCTACACATGTCATGTGATTGTTCCCAGAAGAACGTGGAACGTGGGGTATCTGAGCACCAACGCTGGCCCAGCTCTGTCTGAGCATACTCCATACAAGCTTTAAGCAAGCTCCCTCATCCTGGGGAAAGCACTGGTGTCAGAAATGAGAAGGCGGCTGAGCGCACGGGAACCGCCTTGTATAGCCACAGGTGAACTCTGGGGTGGCCACGGGGAAACGGGGCGAAGCTCAGAGTTTGGCCACACACCAGCCTCTCCAACTTAAGATTTTCAAAAGGAACCTCCCCACAACTGAACCTCCACCTCCCTCATCTTCCACCAGCTCAGCAAATAAAAACGCTAGTTTTCAATTTGCTCAGGCCCAGACCTTTGAATCTTCACCCACTTTTCTCCATGCTAAAACGCATCCTGCAGTACTCAGCTCTGTTTCCAAAAAGTAGCCTGAGTCTGGTCGCTTTTCACCACTTCCACTGTCCCCAGCCGGTTCAGGTCTCCACTATTTGTTGCTGAGATGACTGCTGAGCCAACTAAACCATCGTCCCTGCCTCTACACCTGCCCCAAGTCCTCACAGAGCACTCAGAATGATTCTATGAAATGTCCGTCATTTCTCTGATCAAAACCCATGACTAGGGCAGGCGCCGCAGCTCACTAGGCTAATCCTCCGCCTTGCGGCGCCGGCACACCCGGTTCTAGTCCCGGTCGGGGCGCCAGTTTCTGTCCCGGTTGCCCCTCTTCCAGGCCAGCTCTCTGCTGTGGCCAGGGAGTGCAGTGGAGGATGGCCCAAGTGCTTGGGTCCTGCACCCCATGGGAGACCAGGAGAAGCACCTGGCTCCTGCCTTTGGATCAGCGCGGTGCGCCGGCCACAGTAGCCATTGGAGGGTGAACCAACGGTAAAGAAAGACCTTTCTCTCTGTCTCTCTCTCACTGTCCACTCTGCCTGTCAAAAACAAAACAAAACAAAACAAAACCAAAAAAAACCCATGACTAACTTCTGACTTCATGGGGGATACAATCCAAACTTCCTCTCATGGCTTACAACAGCCCTCGCCTCTCTCTCTGACCTCTTCTCCTCCCACTCTTTCCCTTGCTCCCTGGGTTCCATACTCACTGGTCTTCCTTACCTAGAACACAATGTGCCTATTCCTACCTCAGGACCTTTGCACCAGCTACCTTCTCACCTGCCATACTCTTCCTTCAGGAATCTGCATGTTTCATTCATGTTCTTAAGATTTAACTGATGCTGAGCAAACAGAGCTCCCTGACCTCCATCTAAAATCACCCTTCGGTCAGTATTTGCTTGCCTCACATTCACTGCCTTCACAGAACTTATCATCATGATACACTATACATTTTGTCTCTATTTGTGTATTCCATATGTTTTGTAGCATGTAGATTCTCCACCAAAAAATAAGTACCTTTAGAGAGGAGAGTCCAATTTGTTCACTGCTGCTTAATCAGCAACTAGAAATCGGCCTGGCAGTGGAGAGGGTTCAGTATTTATCTGCTTAGTGTACTAACTCACTGGTTACTAGTTAGTGTAACTGGTCTGCCTTAGAGCAAGGACATGCAGTCCCTGCTCTTCGGAAGCTTGAACCACGAAGGCAGGGAAAACCGTCATTGTTCAGAGGAGAGACTGTTATGAACAATGGGATTCAGGAGAAGGGAGGAAAGACAGGTTGAGGCTGGGCTATGAAGACAAAGCTTGAATCCTGCACTGGGCTGGGACTTTGGCTTCGGTTCAAAGCGTGCAGTTATCAAAGGTTACTGAGCAAGAATCTCCAAACAATTACTACTTTGATTCTATCCACAGGGGCTGGAGCAGGGAAGACAGAAGCCAGGGAGACAGAGCTGTGCATTCCACCAGTCCTCCCCACAGTTTCCTAGTCCAGAATACCGGCAGGTGCCACTACCAGGGCCTTTTCAGCAATGCTTAGACTGCCATGTGATTACATAGTCTTCACACTCTGCCACGCTGGTAGGGCTAGGCATTGTGCACAGCCAGTTAGGCTGCCACGTGGGATGCCTGCATCTTCCCTCAGACTGCCTGCTTCCCAGACCCAGCTGCTCTGCTTCCAATCCAGCTTCCTGATAATGCACAGCCCGGGAGGGGGCAGATGATGGCCCAGGCACGTGGGTCCCCGCTTACCTACAGGGGAGACCCAGATGAAGCACCTGTCTCCTTGTTTGGGCCTGGCCCAGCCCCTGCTGTTGTGGGCATTTAGGGAGTGAACCAGCAGATGGAGGATCTCTCTCTCTCTCTCTGTGTCTCTGTAAACTCTGACTTTCAAATAAATAAATCTTAAAAAACAAAAAAGTCTTTTGACCTGAATGTGAAAGTTAACATAGAAAGTGTGTAAGGTTCAAACCCATTCTGCTTCAGGTTATCTGAGAATTAATAACCAGCGTGCTGAACAAAGATAAGGTTGGGCAGGAGTAGACCAAGGGTTATCTGGGTAGATACAGGCACAAGTAAAGGGGACTAAACACAGCCAAGCAGGTGTAGTGATTAGCAAGGATTTCTGAGGTCTCTGATTTGTGTCTTATCTAGGGGTAATGAATACTGCATCTTTTCTTTCTCTAAGGAGTGTCATGAAGAAGGCATGCTGTATACTCGCACTCATGAGCTCTGGCCTTCCAGGGTTCACCCATCCCTGCGACTGTCCAGCCCAACCAGAGACAAAGACAGGGATGCTATGAATCCCTGGAACTCCTTCAAAGACTCCAGGGACGTTCCATTATTTTGCTCTAAATTCTGTTTTGTTCCAGAAAGAATTTCAGGCTTCTCTATTTCCATTGCTGATTAGCTTGGATAAGCCAAGTCATCCATTTCCCCCTTAGCCAATGGACAACAGCTGATGCTTAAATTCTCACAGCTTTACTGGCACCTTGGTATGTCGGAGAACATTTCATATACATAAAGCAGCAATGAGGACTCGAGGATATCAACTAGCAAACTTTAGGTTGTTAAAATATCTTTTTAAAATTTGACTTTTAAATTTCTATTAATATAAAAATAACATTTCATGCAGTTCATGGATAAAGTTCTAAGAAGATGATACTTCCCTCCCTCCAAAGGACTGCTTGAATCTGCTGTTTTATATTCTAAGCCAACGTGGTCCAACATTTTGAAGTGAAGAGAAAATGCACAGAGAGGAGTGAAGGTTCTGTCTGATGCAATCAGCCAGTCTCATTTCTGTCTTTTCACTCAGTTCTCCAAACTATTTGTCCAGCAAATGTTTGAACCTAGTTCTCACCCTTCTAGGAACTGGAGATTAAAGCTCTGAGGACACTGTTAAAAAATACACAACACGAGAAAAAACCTATTGCTTGTAAAGACAACTCATGACGCTAAAAAAAAGAAAAACTGAACTGAAACCAGTGCATGCTTTCGCTTTGTGCCACATGCCCGGAGTCCTTTTGTTCATGTTATTGATGGGATTTCTTCTAACATTTCTTGCCAAACCATTCCTATGGAAGTCTGTGCTCAGGGCAAAGTCCAATTTAGTATCCTCCGGTCTCCCTCCTACTGCCTGTCCCTAAGTTCCTCTTCACACACATCTTTTTATAGGGAAAGGTAAGGAAAGAAGGCAGATTTTGAAGGAAAAAAGGACAAGCAAAACTGTGTGTGTGTGTGTGTGTGTGTGCACGTGCGTGTGTGAGGCGTGCCCTGTTTTACCACAGCCAAGGGAGCCAACAGGAAGGCTCTGTGTTAAATGTCAGCATCACTTGCCTTGTAGCAGGCCCTAGGTCTCCTGCTTCTCCTTCTGTAGCCCTGTGATCTCTGATAGCCCGGGGGGCCTGGCCAGTTAGCTGCACAGCACCGAACCCAACACAACTGCCTTGGGGATAAAGAGGTGGCTCTTGATACATCTGCCTAACAATCAGTAATTCACTGAAATGGATTTTCTGATGCGTAAAGTAACCATTTTTCTTATAATCTGCTGACTTTTACAAGCACTGCCCTAAGAGTCATATTCCCAAAAAAGTGGTGCAAAAATGCTGAAACTGGTTTCTGTTTGGGTAACATTTGTTTTTTTATGACAAAGTGATGAATAGCCACGATAGAAAATTTAGAAATTGCAGAAACGTAAAAAGAAAAAATAAGTTTCACCTATACCAAGAAGTAACTTGTTCATCTGACTCATTTTCTTCATTTTATACGAGTATTTATGCATCTAATTTTAATATTCACTTGAGATTTTAGTGTATGTGATTTTGGAATGTGTTTTGTACTTCACATTTTACTATAAACACTTCCCCATATCATTTCAGGTTATTTGAAAAATATTATTTTTAATGGTGGATAAGATTCTTTTGGCTGGTTCTAACATCAACATTTGTTTAAATATTAGTTTACATGCAAGAGTCAGAACACATCTAAGTTCTCAATATTGTAGTTCTTTTGCAGTGATCATCTTTGTACATAAATCTTTTTAAAATATTAAATTATTTCCATTATCCAATACTTATGAGTGCACCCACTAGATGAAGACACAGTATTTGGAAGCTTAGGGCTCCAGATGATTTTTAACCATTTTTCTGGAATAAAACCATCAAATTAGATCAAACATCAATATAATAAACCACATATGTGCATATTATTTCTTTAAGACTTTTGAAAAGATTAGAAAAAGATAACTCAAAATAACACTAGAGTATTTTACCATCAACAAAATACAAAAGATTTCACTACATGAAAATTAGTCAGAACTTAGAGCAAGAAAAAATAACTCTTCACTTATAGGATAAAAAAGAACCTAACCATATATGTACTTATTTTATGAAAAGGTCAAAAGCAATTTAAAAAAAATAGAAAGAGGAAAAAGAAAAAGAGACATATGTCTTTAATTAGAGCTACACAGAGTTGGTCAACCACTGGAGGTCTCATGGCCCGTGAGGTCCCAGAAGCAGTGGGCTGCCATTTCAGACAAATTATGCCCACTGAGGTCACATCTCTCCACTTGAGGCAGTTTGTCATGACGGTAACGTTCTGCTTTTAAAAGTCCTGAACTTTAAAAATACCCTTGTGTGCCCTCTAGTGTTGATGTTCATCAAAGCCTTCAAGAAGTTTCCATCTTCTAGACTGCAGCCCAATACCATTTCATTCCTATTTAGACCACCTGTATATCAACATCCGAAGGGAGCCAATCTATTTAAAAATTATCGAAGATCAAGGGAGCTAAAGCAGGGGTTGGAAAGCTGCACCTGATTCTTTTCACAACTAAAGTTTTGTTGAAACGCAGTGCGTTCATGCATTACAAATGAGTATTGTCTATGGACAAGTGTCTATGGACACTAGCGGAGCTGAGTGATACAGAAAGCTGAGTGTAACACAAAGGGCTAAGGTGTTCACTACCCAGCCCTTCCCAGAAACGTCCGCTGGCGCAGATGGGATCCCCTGCCAGCTTACAGCGTCCCTTCTTTTGGCCCTTTCCCATCGCCCACCAGATGACTAGCTCAAACAAATACAGTCGCGTGCCAGTTAGCTTGTGGATCAAGGACCAACTTTGTCTTTCCTTGCTGACCTTGATCTTTATCGTTTCTACTCAGTGCGACAGCCCCCTCCACCTCAAGATTTTAGCACTGATATGATTACATTGGACAGCACACAATAAGATCAAAGCTCTTTCCCCATCACGACCAGCAGCCGAGCAACGTCTTAGCGGTTGCATGAACTCATCTCACACGTGGGCATTGGCCGGCCAGTGCCATGAGGCATGCACAGACCCCAGGCTGGGCTTTGTCAGAACAAACCAGAGGTAGATTAGCACCACCAGCTCTCCTTATTTTTATACATGTAAAAATAAAGCTTGCAACTGTTTCTAGAAACAGATACGATCTTTCCAGAAAACTGTGAACACACCATTTATAAGTAATGTGAAATTTACTTCAGTTCATGCTTGATTCAAATCTCTTACAATCATGGCTTTTACATCCTACGGCAAGCACGGTGCACTATATTAAGGCATGGCCCTATATGAAGAACTGAACAGGTTACGTTCCTTCACCAGGACTAATCTCACGTCTTCGCGAGACCCTCAGCCCGAGACCCTCTCATATCCTCAGCTGTGTGTTTCTAGAAGTTAAATGAAATTTGCTACTCATTATTTGACATGATTGTTAACATAGTTCATGAGAGCTCTTGTTTGATATGGCTCTCAGAAGATGGATCTATTTCATTGCCTCCGAATTTAAAATTTGACTTCTGTTTCAAAATGGTTACCAGTCATTCTGTTTGTCTCCTCCTCACCCCCCACCAGCCCCCAATACACATCAGCAATAGTCTGACCAGAAATTCCTCATGGTAATAGGAGAAAACACAAAACCGAGGGCTGAGAAAAGTGGGTGAACACAGCCTTTGGTTAATTCTTTTGCTCACGAAAGGGCATCTTTCACTTGTGACGTGTGTGTCTGTGGCCATCACAATTACATGCCTGAGCTGAAGGCCCTTCTCAGCCACACAGTCTCTCACTGCATGGAAATTCTCTGCTCAGCCTTTTAGACCCTCCCTCCTCTCACCCCATCACACTCTTCTCCTTGAACCTGACACAGAAATTACTTAAATACAAAGCCAAATGCACACACCACATAGATGTACCAGGGAGCCGCATACTCAAAACTTTTGTCAAATAACGTCACCTTTCCATGTCGTTTTTCTCACATGTGCAATAACCACCACAACAAATTGCATGGTTGCACGTCCTCTACCATGCGCACTGTTAATTTAAAAGAAATTGGGAAAAAGTTGCACCATACCTCTAGTCCTCAAGCAAGAAAAAATATGTCCAAACTTACCTGCAAAAGACAAGAAAAGAAGGCATTAAATCTCAAATCAGAGCAATTGTAATTCTTCTTCTTAGGCACATTTGTCATCATAGTTTTTATTTATCACTGTGCTTATCATTTTCTGTACCTGTGCTTTTTAGTTCTTGTACATGACAACAGAGCCAGCAGTGATATTCTCTAAAGGCCAATCCTCACTATGCATTGGGTCCTTTTTCCATATGCAACCCTCTAGAGAGCTTTAAGAACAAAAACTTAAACATTTCCTGGAACAGGGAAATCTGTGCATAACAAGGCATAGTTTGGGGTAATAAAATGTAAACAGAGAAAATGGATTATAATTTGGAGTCAGTCCAATGTCGGTTTAATTTCCAGGTTTACTATCTGTATACCCCTTGAGCCTCAGTAGTCCCATCTGTAAAATAGGGATATTCTATTTATCTAACTGGATTGTGGGTCTGAGTCTTAGCTTATGTGGCATGTCGCAAAAATTCAATAAATATTAACGCCTTCCTATAAGCTTCTTGTCACTATTTGGTTGAAAGATAGATGTTTCATGGAGTCTATGAGATATAAAAGATCAATTTAAGCAGGACACAGAATTTCTACATTTTCCTGCTTTCTTTATAGTGGAACCAAGTTGTTTTCTGTGGAATATTCGTCATCATCTAAATGCTGGGAAGCTTCTTTCCAATGTAAACTCGAGCATTTCATTCAGAGTTCAAGCAACCACCTGAGAGTACAGCAGTCTTGAGAACGCTGTCCGTGCCCATCTCCCCACACCCTGCCCCCGATGCTTCCCCTGCCCTCTCCTACCGCAGCCTCCCTGGTTTCTAGCGAATCCTGCAAAACAGCAAGGATGCTGCAGACTCAGGACGCCTGGGTTCACCAGTCCTCTGCCCTGCTCACTCCCCTGCTCGTCAAGCCCCGGAGCAAAGGCATGCCTCCTCTGGGGGACGGCTCACCTCTCTGCTGAAAATTCCAGCCAGACTCTCAGCCGCTCCTTCTAACTTCCCTTCCTTTGCACTCTCTCCTTTCCCAGAGCATAAAGCCTTCCAACAAATTGCATGATGTGCTTATTTATGATGTTTATTGACTCTCTGAGAAGCTACCACCCTTTATACAGTACACGCACATGGGTTTCTGTCTGTTTTGTTAACTGTTGAAAACCCACGATCTTTAAAATCTGGTAAATAGAAGATAGTTTAAAAATACTTGTTTAAGCAATGAATAAAAAACACATTGGTGCCTATATAAAATGTTTAATTTATAAATTTATTATACCAGTAAACATTCACATTTTATCCCACAAATGACTACTTAATATTCAATTATTCTTGCTGGATATAGATTATTTTACTTAGTGATGTCTATGAGAGACACATTAGCTGGACCCAGGCAGCCTTGTTGAAAGGAGCCATTGGCCAGTTCTCACCTATGCTTTCTCAGAGTCTCCGGCCTCTCCCATGACATTTTTCTGAGAAATAAATCTTGGCTATTTCTGAGGTAGGTGTCAAGGTGGGAAGGGAGTCTGCCCCTCCTTTTAAATTCAACAGATGGAGACAACATGAACACATGTGGTCAATCCAATGCAATTAAATAGTCTGCATTTTTAGATTGTGGGTGCAATTGCAAAACCATTTCATCTGTTAAAAGAAGACAAAAGCATAAGAATATTTCCAAAATTTTTGTATGGAATACTAGTTTCTGAGATGTCAAAACCCAGTTGAATAATAAAAATAAGGAAAATACTAAATATTCAAGCAATTTGGAAAATATTGGATTGGCAATTTTAAAGAACATTTTTTATTATAGGGCCTCTAAGAGTGTTGAATAGACTAACTGGAATGCAACTATTCTAGGAAGTGAAGAACATTTGCAGAATGATTGGACTGTCCCATCTCTACATCAATGAATATCAGAGTAAGCCATCTTTTAGAATATGACTTGGGAATTGATGTGCAAAGCAACTTTTGTGAAAAAAAAAAAAACAAAAAAACAAAAAACTGTTTGCGAGAGATAGAGAAAAGGAGAGGGAGAGACAGAGAGACACACACACAGGGGGACAGATACACATCTGGCTCACTCTCCAGATGCCCACACGGCCAGGATGGGACAGAATGAAGCCATGGACCTGGCAGACCGTCCAGGTCTCCCACATGTGTGGCAGAGACTCCATTACGTGAGCCACCAACTGTTGCTCTTCAGGATGCACATTAGCAGGAAGCTGGAGTCAGGAATGGTGTCTAGAATTGAGGCCAAACATTCCAGTACAGGATAAGAGCGTCCCACATGGTGCTGAAACCATGGTTCCAAAAGCCTGCCCCAGCACAAAACGTCTAAGACTAAGTCTGATACTGATCACAGTGCTTCTATTACTCCTCTAAGAATTCTTTAACCTTAGCTAGAGAGGTAAAATGAATTGTTAACCACTTGAAAAACAGCATGATTGCACTGAGGAATAAAAAAAATGTTAACTCACTTTCAGGTGAGTGCTTTCTCCATTTTATCAAATTGCCTGCTAAATTAACATTCATCATAATACTTGAATTATGAACATTTAATGGAAAAGTTCCTTCCCAAGATTATTCTACACTGGAAGCCAATTTCTCACCATCCTGAAATTTGTTCAAGCAGTCTGCATATAATTTTTATTTTATTTATTTAATTAATTTAGACAGGCAGAGTGGACAGAGAGAGAGAGAGAGAAAGGTCTTCCTTTTGTCGTTGGTTCACCCTCCAACGGCCGCCGCGGCCGGTGCACCGCGCTGATCTGAAGGCAGGAGCCAGGTGCTTGGGCCATCCTCCACTGCACTCCCTGGCCACAGCAGAGAGCTGGCCTGGAAGAGGGGCAACCGGGACAGAATCCGGCGCCGGGACTAGAAACGGGTGTGCAGGCACCACAGGTGGAGGATTAGCCTATTGAGCTGCGGTGCCGGCCCATGCATATAATTTTAAATCTGTCTTTGTATCTGTAGTTCACTAAATACCAATTTGTTCTCTATGGCACATTAGCCTCATTAGATACCCTGGAAACAAATAAGCAAAAATTTCCATGTTTAAAAAAAATTAGGATATTCTCCCAATAGTATCAGCTTCCTGGAGAGTCAAAATATTTAATTTGGTTGTACAAAGACTTTGGGAATCTTCCAGTAACAAATCAGTTTAATTTCATGGAAGTTGGTGTGTTTCCCATGGGAGTGTCCTGCTTGTCACATTTGTTGATTATTTTATGGCATGAACGTTCCATAGAACTTATTTTGGGAAATACTGACCTGGGTTACAACGATCTTTAACAGCCAAGAGAGGAAGAAATCATAAGCTATTGTAAAGGATAAGGAAATTTAAAAAACAAAAAAAGGAGTTCTAAGGGAATTGACCAAAGGAGCTGATGTTTATGAGGATAGCTGCTTTCTCAGTGAGGAAGGAAGAAAACCAGGAGAGCTGGTTGTCTGCTAGTATTTATGCGCTTATTGTAAGTAAGTATGGGGCACAGATCAGCACTCTGCCCAAATGTATCAACTTCATAATGTCATGGCCTCATTGACCCAATTCCAAAAACAAACCCTAGATTCCAAAATACATCTCCCCCCCCTCAAATGTCTCGTATTAATTGTATATATTTATAGTGTACACACTATGCTTTGATAAGTGTACACACTGTGGAAGAGCTCAGTCAAGTTTACTGACAAATGCATTACCTTGCAGATTATTTTTTTGTGATAAGGACACTTACACTGTTCTCTCTGAGCAATTTTCAAGTATACGATATGTTACTATGAACTCTAATGAACAGTGATCTCTTAAACTTACTCCTCTTGTCTGAAGGAAAATTTTTGTCCTTTGGCCAACATCTTAGCTAGCTTCCAACCTCTTGTAATCCTCATAATATTACTTTCTGTTTCTGTAAGGTTAACTTTTTCACAAACAAGTGAAATCAGGCAATATTGTCATTTACCATGATGTCCTCCAAGTTCATCCATATTGTTGACAATGTCAGGATTTCCAAAAAACATAACAATCTCAAATAACTCAAGAGTTATAAAGCAGTGTGGCATTGTAGCACAGAGGTTTAAGCCATGCCTGTGACACTGGTATCCCATATCAGAACCCAAGTTTGAGTCCCTGAAGCTCTGCTTTCAACAGAGCTCCCTGATAATGGTGTTGGGATTGCAGTGAAAGGTAGCCCAAGTACTCAGGCCCCTGCCACTCATGTAGGAGACCCCAGATGGAGTTCCTAGCTCCTGGGTTTGACCTGGCCCAGCCCCAGCTGTTGTACCCATTTTGGGAATGAACCAGCAGATGGAAGATCTCTATCTCTCCCTTTCTCCCTGTCACTCTGCCTTTCAAATAAAATGAATAATAAAAAAATAAGGCAAATTACATGCTGTTAAAATTTACAAATGATCTCACTCATGTGCAGAATTTTAAAAAGCTGATCACTTAGAACTAGACAGAAGAATGGTAGTTATCAGAGGTTGAGGGAGTTGGCAAGTTGTGGGCTGGGCAGCTATTGGTCAAAGGATTAAACTTCCCAGTGATACAAGGGCAGTAAGTTCAAGAGATCTACTGTGCAGCATGGCAGCTGTAGCTAATGACAACGTATTATATTCGTGAAAAATGCTGGGAGTTGATGTTAAGTGTTCCCATGACAAAAATTATAATTTCCCAAGGTAATGAATGTGTTAATTAGTCATATTTAATCAGTCTACAATGATACTTTAAAACATCATGTTGTACATGGCACATATAATTTTACCTGTCAATTTACAAAATGAGCAAACAGCAATTTCTCAAAAGAAGACACATGAGAGGCTGGCGCTGTGGCATAGTGGGTAAAGCCATCGCCTGCAGTGCCGGCATCCCATATATGGTCACCTGTTCTAGTCCCAGCTGCTCCACTTCCCATCCAGCTCTCTGTTATGGCCTGGGAAAGCAGTGGAAGATGGCCCAAGTCCTTGGGCCCTTACACCCATGTGGGAGACCTGCAAGAAGCTCCTGGCTCCTGGTTTCAGATCCATGAGGCTCCAGCCATTTGGGGAATGAACCATAGGATGGAAGACCTCTCTTTTTCCTTACCTCTGCCTTGCTGTAACTCTGTTTTTCAAATAAATAAGTATATATATATATACATATATATACATACACATATATATATATACACACTATATATAGTCATATATATGTATACATATGCATATATATGGCTATTTTAAAATTATATATAAAAAGGACATATGAATAGGCAATAGGTATATGAAAGCAATGAAAAAATGTTCAACACCATTAATCATGAAGAAAATGCTAATTAAAACCATCACTTCATATGTTAGAATGATTATTATCAAAAAGACAAAATATAATCAGTGAAGATAAAGAGAAAAGAGAACCCTTGTATACTGTTGATTGGACTGCAAATTAGTATAGTAAGTATGGAAAATAGTACAACATCTCCTTTAAAAATCTATTAATGAAAGTATCATACAACACAGCAAGCCCACTACTGCATGTCTCTAAAAGAAATGAAATCAGTATGTCAAAGAGATATCTATACCCCCATCTTCATTGCAGCATTATTCATAATGGCCAAGATATGGAATTAATCTAACTATGTATCAGTGGATAAATGGATAAAGAAAATAAGATATATATATATATATATATATACACACACACACACACAATGGACTACTACTCAGTTTTTAAAAAGAAAACAAAAATACATCTTTTATTTTGGATAGAAGGAACATTAAGGATCTCTGACAGATATGCCACAAATCATGTGAATCTAACATTAAAATTTTATCTCTGCCATTGTTAGAAATATTAAGAGCCTAAAATCTGTAAATACTAAGATGGACCTTAGGGATTCAAAGAACATAGGAAAATATTTCATTGTGATTTTGTTTATAAATTCATTGGTCTATTCATTTTTATGAAATTGTATGAGCATGAGGTTTTGAGAATAAAGAGATAAGGGGACCAAGTGACGGGTGCTGTGGCATAGCAGGTAGAGCCGCTGCTTGTGGTGCCGGCATCCCATCTGGGCGCTGGTTCCAGTCCTGGCTCTCCACTTCCAATCCAGCTCTCTGCTGTGGCCTGGGAAAGCAGTAGAAGATGGCCCAAGCCTTTGGGCCCCTGCACCCATGTGGGAGACCGGGAAGAAGCTCTTGGCTCCTGGCTTCAGATTGGCTCAGCTTTGGTTGTTGCAGCCAACTGGGGAGTGAACCAGCAGATGGAAGACCTCCCTCTCTCTCTCTGCCTCTCCTCTCTCTGTGTAACTCCAACTTTCAAATAAATAAATAAATCTTTAAAAAAGAGAGATAAGGGGACCAAATCTTAGTTTTTACCCCCAAGTCTTCTATACCTTCATTTTTTAAAAAAAGATTTATTTATTTGAAGGGCAGAGTTACAGAAAGGCAGACACAGAGAGAGAAAATGAGAGAGAGAGAGAGAGAGAGAGAGAGGGGAAGTCTTCCATCCACTGCTTCACTCCCCAGATGGCTGCAACAGGTGCAGGGGACCAAGGACGTGGGCCATCTCCTACTGCTCTTCCAGGCCATAGCAGAGAGCTGGATCAGAAGTGGAGCAGCTGGGTCTCGAACCGGCGTCCATATGGAATGCTGGCACTGCAGGAGGTGGGTTTACCTGCCACACCACAGCACCGGCCCCTTTCGTTTTATATTATATAAACTGTAGTGATTTAAAATATGAAGCCTGTAAAAGGCTCATTATTGAACTGCAGGGCAAACTCACAGGATTATAAGCAAAAGTGCATGCATATTTCCATTTTCCCACAGAATGAACCATAGACTTAGTAAGATATTCAAACCGCACTGAGACCCCTCACCTCCACCAAAGGGAAAGGTTGTTTGAGGAGATAATCTCTGAGAGCTTTCTTTCTTTTCTATTTTTTTATAAGATTTCTTATGGAAGCGGTCCTAAGTCTTCTTTATGATATTTACTAATTCATTTTCTGGGACCTTCCTTTTATTACAGGCAAAAAAATGTATAAAAGACATTATAAAGACTATAATTAATTTTAGCATCAAAATACAGTTAATTATGTAAAACTTTAGTGCATTTTTCTGTTCCATAGCTAGAACAAAGACAGCCACTTGCCCTGAGACTCATGAGTGAGAAACTCACTTCACCACAAGATGGCTCTCTACAATCTTGCATATGTGTTTCCCAAAACAATTTCTCTAAAAGCTATTTCCTGTGTCTTCTCTCCCCTAAACAAAATTACACATTCACAATAAATGATTTTCCATTACTGTTTTACTTTTTGCTTAAACATTTAGCAATGCCTGACGGTCTACGTTAATGTGTTTTGAGTGAGTGGACTAATAAATAGAGTTGCAGATACTCATAGATAATTTACTAAATTTCTGTTACATACAGAGCCTTGCACTGTGCGTGGTGGTAGATTTAGAAACAAACAAAAGGGGTTAAAGTTTAAAGAGCAAAGCACAGTTCTTGCCTTTCTGGGAAGATAAGATTTGCATACCAAAAAGTTTCAGAGTCTATTTCAGTGAAAAATACTTGGTTGGGACATGGTATAGATGTACAAAAAAGGGAAGACACCATGGTAGAATTTAACTAGGAAAAGATTTTATGCATTGGTTTGACCTAAAAAAAACCTCCAAGGTTTTTATGAGAAGAAGGTAAAGGAAAGGTAGCATAAGAAAGAACTTAGAATTATGTGGTTACCACCTGTGAGAAAATGTAGATAAGGCTGGGGGAGTCACAGGGCATTGAGAGTACTTCTCAGGGAGAAGAAAGGTAATTAATATTATTGATGACATAGCTATGAATCATATTGTGAAGAAGTAACCTGGCCACCTTGAAAATATCTGTATGTGCCTCTCGTTAGAGTACTAGAACCCCTGGCTCTACATTTGCATATTTTGAATATGCTGGTCTCCCCCATTTGTTGTACTAAATCCCAGTATACCATCATCAGTGGAAGCTAAATGTCCTCACAGAGGAAAACCAGAATTAAGTAGGTGGGCTTTAAGTAAGCATAAGAGGAGACGAAACTTCGATCTTGACCTTCAGTCTCTCGCGTGATGACTGTGTTTCCCAGATTCCTGTCTTGTGGGAAAGTTGCAGAAGGTCTCTGCTGTGCAGGGTGCAGCCAGAAGGCAAGCTTCTCAGAGGGAACGGAATCTGAGCCCAATAACTCCTGTAAGTCAGTCAGGGATTTTGATTTTACAGTAAAGTCTTGCTCGAAATCTGCGTTGTCTCAGCTGTTCCATTAAGAAAAGGAGGATCTTTAAATGCATATCTGGATCCAACTGGGTTAAGAACAGCACGGTGGGCCTCAATGAAAGATGCTGGTAGTGAGAAAGTAATGAGACCCCAAGAAAAAGAATTCATCTTAGGGGAAAGAGAGTCGAGGCCCATATTCCAGTGATCTCATCTGAAGTTGAGAATTTTCCTGCATTCCAATCTTGACCTCCAAACTACCTGACGAACAGCCCTGCTTGGTGTGCCCAGAGACAGCTCCACCTGACAAGTTCATCACAGCTGCCAGGCCTCCCCTGCACACCTCTGGTCCTGACCTGTCCAGTCCCTTGACAGCAATTCCATCCCTTCAGTTTCCTTTCCCTGGATCTTCACATCACTCTTGAATACTTCCTATGTCACACTTCCCATCCACAATGACATGCTGGTACTCTGTTCTCAAAACTGATCCGGGTGGCATCGCTTTTACCCTTTACACAGCAACCTCTGTCATGTCTCAAGATGACATCTCCTCGTCGGTCACTGCTTCTCTTGTCTTCCTACAGTCCATTTCCAAATTAATTGTCAGAGTGGTCTTGCTAAAGTCTGTTTAAAGATCCTTGCTGTCTTCCTGTTTCACTCACAATTGAGGCCAAGTCAGTAGTAACACTGATAAAGCCCTACATAAACTGCCACTTACCTGCCCGACCACAGGCTCTATCCACCTTTACCCACCTTACATTTCATCCCCAACTTTTTTTTTTTATTCTTTACTTTGCTATTTCACTCCAACCATCAGGACCCCCTTTACCAACCCAAAATCAAGGCAGAATGGGGCCAGCGCTGTGGTGCAGCAGGTAAAGCTGCCTCCTT